>NW_008825804.1:0-24802 GCF_000691245.1 Trypanosoma grayi | reverse complement strand
GAAGGGTCTTTTTCTTCTTTTTTCCCACGCCGCCCCCACCATTTCTCTCCACCTGCTTCTTTTGCTAAGATGGAAGGGGAAGAAGTAAAGAAACGCCTCGCAAGGTTTTACGAGGTGTACAATCCTTCCTGCCTTTCCTCCGTTGACGCCATATGGAGGACTTACCGTGGGAGGGAGGAGGACATTTTCCGGGTTCTAGTGGACAAGTACGGCCCTGAACCCTCGCTGCACAGTGGAATGGCCTCACCAACTACCGAGTCTCATTCTAAGCCATCTGAGGGAGATTGGCTCACACGGTTTCAAAACTTCTTTTCTTACTACCGACCAGACAAAGTGGACGAGATTCCACGAGCACTTGAAAAATACAAGGGTCGTGAGGCTGAGTGGATGATGGAATTGGTGAAGAAATATGGTGAAGAACCGTTGAGAAAATCCCCCAAATTGTCAAGGCGATCTGGGAATAAGGAAATTCGCAGCTTGAGGGATAGACTCATTGATTTCTATCAGGTGCACAATGAATCCATGATACCGTTTGTGGATGAACTCATCAAGAACTACAATGGCAATGAAGAAGAGATGTTTAAGGACCTTGATCGTCAGTACAGCGAGAAGAAAGAGCTGATGCCGCGTGCTCCCGCATCTTACTCGTCTGATGTAGATGGTGTAATGAAGCGATTGAGTACTGCACTTGAAGTTAAAACTGCTGAAACGCTTGCCCTCAAGAACGAAAAGGGAGGTCTTGTAGAAGAACTTTCCATTTCAAGGAGATCACTCGAGGGTTCCCGAGAGAGGGAAAAGCTACTTGAGACGCAACTACTCGCTGCCCAGGAACAGCTACTTGTGCAGGAAAAGTTGCTTTCCAATGCAGCATATCGAAGACGTGAAGAAGATTCCAGAGATAATGCTCTGCGGGCTGAAATATTAAAGGCGAAAAAGGATTGTGAAGATATTCGTTCTTCTTGTGGTAAGCTGGAACATCGTGTACGAGTTCTTGAACTAGAAAAGCAGCAGCTTCTAGAAGAACTTAAGGAGACAGAAAGGCGCGCCTTTGACGTGAGTGATTTGCTTTCGATAGAGCGCCAGAAGAATCTTGTTCTGATTGAGGAAGTGGGAAAACTGAAGTTGGCCGTTGAACGTCCTGCTAGCGAATCAGCCTTTTCTTCTATTGTCAAGGACATTGAAAATCGTCTTTCTAAGCATTATGAGGGTGAATTAGAACGATACCGAAAGGAGATGAATGAGTATTACCTGTACGCCGAGAATCAGTTGCGTCGCCGCGATGCACTTATTGCAGAATTGGGCTCTGACTGTTGAGTACTTATCAGTGAATCTGTTGATGAAGTGTGTGGAAAGGGATCTATTATGCACCTACTCAATCTGTAGGGAAACATGAAAAATCTATTGATGTAGTT
Source organism: Trypanosoma grayi (assembly GCF_000691245.1). Taxonomy (NCBI): domain Eukaryota; phylum Euglenozoa; class Kinetoplastea; order Trypanosomatida; family Trypanosomatidae; genus Trypanosoma; species Trypanosoma grayi. Next base: position 23,390 of record NW_008825804.1, on the reverse strand, counting down.
TCCCTGGTTGCTTATTTATTGCTTGCTTTTTGGTTTCTGGGGGTTAGGGTGCGTGTAAAGGATAATAGTATATCAATAACTGAAAGATGTCTGGCCTTCGGCAAAGAAAGTCTGTCATCAATGTCGAAGAGGCGCCTCAGAGGCCCGTGTTTAAAAGGGTTGCAGCAGTTGATCTCTTTCCAAAGCCCAAAGAAGATTTCCGTCGAGCTCAGACACGTCGCGGTGCAATAGTGAGCCTTGTTACGGTAGTTATAATAGGGTTGCTTGTTTTCTGGGAGCTGGGCGCGTACATTACAGGTCGAGATGCATATAAGACGGAGTTGAGTGTTGACACCAGTCTGTCGAAAGAAATATACTTCAATATGGATATCACTTTTCCCCGCGTTCCCTGTCACGAGCTTTCGCTTGATGTATTGGATGTCACAGGGACATTCAAATTTAATGTTACACACTACATCTACAAGACACCAGTTAACTTGAATGGTGAAAGCGCTTTTATTGGACACCGCAACATTGTTGAGGATCATAGCAGTCCTCAGTATGATGCCAAGAAGGATCCTGATTCGCCAGAGTTTTGTGGGAGCTGCTTTTTGGGGAAGGAAAATGAGCATATTGCAAAGAGCCAGAATGCTTGTTGCAACACATGTGAAGATGTGATGAAGATGCACGACCAGCACGGTCTGCCAAGGCCGGAGAAAAGTGTAGTGGAACAGTGCATCCATGATCTGTCTCTCGTCACTCCAGGATGCAATTACAGGGGGTCTTTCAAAGTGAAGAAGGTGAGCGGAACGATCCTATTTACACCAAAGAGAGTGGGGAATGCTTTTATGATGCGCGACGTTATGCGCTTCGATTCAAGTCATATTATAAATAAGCTTTCCATTGGTGATGAACGTGTTGCTCGGTTTTCGCGGAGAGGTGTTCATTACCCACTGAATGGCCACCAATTTGACACTGGGAGACGCTTTTCGGAAATTAAGTACTATTTGAAGGTGGTTCCAACGACTTACTTGGATGCCAAAAGAGACACTTTTTTAGACTCCACCTATGAGTATAGTGTGCAGTGGAATCATCGCCATATTCCACTAGGCTTCAGAGTCCTTCCGTCAGTAGCGTTTTCTTTCGACTTTTACCCGATCCAGGTAAACAACTATTTTCAGCGACCATCAATTCACCATTTTTTGGTACAGCTCTGCGGTATAGTCGGTGGTATCTTTGTCGTTCTTGGGCTGATCGATAGTCTTGTTATGTGGATTGGACGCTGCTTTTGAGGTGCCATAGCTTTTCGTGCTATAAAGTACTCTCTTGAAGAGGGAGCCTTTTACCGGGCCGATTCTTTGTTTTGCTGTCATTTTTGTGGGAGAGAGGGAAGAGGATGAATATGTAGTAGCAGTTGTAGTGGTAGTAGCTGATGTTGCTCTATTAAACTTTTTGTTATTCTCCTGTGCTTCTCCTTCTTTTTTCTGCTTATCCCTCTTGTCATCTGTAGCGGGTCTGAAACAATGAGGCGGACCATAGTTCAGGCAGCTGAGGCCAAAATGCCAACAGTTCTCCCTGACTGGGCTGTGAAAAGGCCAACAGGGCTCAGTCGAGCATTAGATGGACTAGGTGTGAGGTTTTCTGTATTGGCCAAAAAAATAATAGCGCTGAGCGAAGTGATGACTGGGCTCCAGCCGAAAGAGTCGCTGTATCGCATCCCAAGACTTCTTGCCGTCAGTGGTGTCCGTCCCACAGTAATGGACAATGTTTTTATTGCACCCAGTGCATTCGTGTCCGGAGATGTTCGAATTGGACGAAAGAACTATATTGGATACAATGCAATTATTCGAGCTGAAAAGGGTGAAACAATTTACCTTGGAGAAAGCTGCAATGTTCAGGAGAAGGCCCTCGTGACTGGGAGCACCACAATTGGAAAGTGGGCGACAATTGAGCCAATGGCCATAGTTGAGGCGGCAGATATTGCTTCCTGCTCATTCGTTGGGGCTAATGCTATTGTCATGAGAGGTGCAAGAATGGAGTCTGGCTCGATGCTATGTGCGGCCTCTGTTCTTCAGTCAGGCGTCATTATCCCTTCTGGAGAAATGTGGTCTGGTAATCCAGCTGAGAAGATAAGAGACTTGACTGAAAAGGAACAGGAAGATATAATTAAGGCCGCGAAACACATGGTGCTTCTTTCAATAGAACACAGAGATTCCTGGGAACTGACATGGGAAGAACTTGAGGACCAGCGTGAGGCTCGGGAGCAGTTTGCTCGTTATGCAGAGAATAACAGAGAAATCCGTACAAAGCCCATGTACATTAAGGAACCGCCACGACCAAGTAGAAAAGCTATGGGTAGGAAAACACCACAAGAAATGGTGGATGGTGGCGAACATAAACCACCATTGGCAGAAAGTATCCATCAAGGCTATTGAGTGCAGGGACTTTTTCGAGCAACTCGTGGCTAGGGTGAGCGAGGGGCTATGGGGGAGGTTGGGATTGGGTAGAAGAAAAGTAATTATAGCAGTTGTAGTAGTGTTGAACGCAATATAGTTGCAGAAAAAAAGACGGAACTGTGATTAATTTAGGATGGCAATCCCTGGTGCACTTTGTTAACCGTAGCGTTACTGTCAGTACCCATTATAATTCTTGTTTCTTTGTGCGGTATTGTGATAGTTGCTGCCTCAGGTGACGAAGCTTAGGTATGGAACTGGAGGAAGGTAAAGCTGTCGTTTCCTGTGAGAACATTCACAAAACGTATTTGCTTGGTGCCGAAGGCGTTCCAGCCCTCCGTGGCATTGCAGTCGATGTAAAGCAAGGCGAGTTTTTGGTTATATACGGTACTAGTGGGGGAGGCAAAAGTACCTTGCTCAATGTACTTGGGACCATCGATTTGCCTACCAAAGGTAACTTGTATCTTTTTGGCCAACGCATCACAGAGCAGACACCCGATGCGGATCTTGCTCGTCTCAGGTGCCAACGGATCGGTTTTGTGTTTCAGGCATTTAACCTATTGTCTACCATGGATGCATTGGATAATGTTTCGCTTCCAATGGTCATAGCTGGGAAACTATCCGTCTCGGAGATAAAAGAGAGAGCGAAGAAACTCCTAACATCTGTTGGGCTTGACCACCGTTTGCATCATTTTTCCTCAATGCTGTCTGGTGGTGAACAACAACGCGTTGCCATAGCACGAGCCCTTTCCAATGATCCTGAAATACTCCTCCTGGACGAGCCAACTGGAGACCTTGACACCAAGAACACAAAGCTGGTAATGAACATTCTGATGAATCTAAATCGTGACGCTGGACTAACAATGGTCATGGTAACTCACGATGTGTACATGAAGCCGTACGCCCACCGTATATTGTACATGCGTGACGGTAAGGTACAAAATGTGGAGCATGTTGATCCGAGTGTTCGCGAAAGAGCCTTAATAGCTTTGGAACGGGATGCTGAAAAGGCACGCAGTGGGCTGAACAACGAGAGCGCACCTTCTATATCTTTTGTGGTACGTGCACCGAAAGACTATTCAACATTTGATGCCCAAAGTGATCTGTTGGTTGAAGATGACCCTGAAATGCAAGAAGTTGTGCTAGCTCTTTTTGCCACTTAAATTTATATAAATCTGGAAGAACAACTGCATTCCCTCTTTTTTTCTTTTCCGTTGTTTCTTTTTCGCTTCTTAAACTGCCACCTATTCTTGCGGAGGTGGACCAAGAGAAGGTGTGTCTTTTTTTGCTTTTATGCCTGGTGAGGGGAATTTGGATACTTGTGCAGCAATATTTTGTCCTCAAACGGCGTTTTTTTTTTGTTATTTTACTTTTACTCGGTTGAGACGTTGCTATGTGCGGCGAAGAAACTGAATGTGAATGACACGACAGTGAGGCGTTCTGCAGAGTGCTTGGCGTATTCGATGTGCTGCTGCAAATTATGAGAGATTTTTTCTGGAAGGGGGTATTTGACCTGTTGGTGAGTGTCGTGTTAAAACGTTAGACTGCCTGAACTCTCCTTGAAAGCCCCTCTGCTGCTTTGCTTTGCTTTGCTGATATAGTTTACATGAAGCAGCGTTTTGAAGATGAAGCAGTTCCTTGCAAATGGGCAGGAGTATTGCATCAGGTGCAACACATATCGATTGTTTAAAGTATCCCGATTTGGGTGTGTCTTTGCATGTCGTTGTCCGGGAGAGTTTATTGACTTCCAAAGAGTTCTACGAGATTACGTGGCGAGGATTGCGGTTGAAGAGAGGCAAGATGATTTTGTCCCTGTCATCTCCGGACGTGTCTCGACAGAGCACATGAAGATTGCTGAGGTTGAATTGGATTTGAGAAATGAGTGTGTTTGCTTGCGAATCATGAACACAACTACGGAGGATGCTCTTCAAGTTGTGAGAGGGCTACCATACAGCTTGGGCGAGTGGACCACAACGGCAGATGGATACTTCCGGTTCCCGATAGACAGTCTCGATGTACTGTTGCACGAGCTGCAGCTATTATCGGGGGTTAATGGTGCTGATCGTTTATACGTAAACGCACCCTCCAAGCGTTGCCGTGAAATGATCTCGGTTTCAGAAACTGCCATGCCTTTATGTTTGGCCGATCTCTTACCAGCGCGACTCTTCTCCGCCTTGCATCAACACCAGATCGATGGAATTTGTAAGGCTCTGAAATTCAATGGGCGTGCTCTCTTTGCTGATGAGATGGGGGTAGGCAAAACACTTCAAGCGATTGGTACTGTGGCAGCATTAAAGGCTTTTCCACTTCTTATCGTTTGCCCAGCTGCCTTGCGACATTTGTGGGTGGAGGAAGTGGAGAAGTGGCTCATGGACCTTCTTGAGCTAAATGACATTCACGTCATAAGTTCTTCAAGTAACTTTCTTTCTGCACACGACACGCCTAAGGTGGTCATCACAAGTTTTCACATGGCCTCTATACTTGCTTTGCAAATAAAAAGCCGTGAGTGGAGCTGTATTGCCGTGGATGAAAGCCATGTCCTCCACACAACACTGGAAGCCTCCAGTGATGCTCAATACACATCACTATTGTGCGACATTGGGAGGCGCACAAAGCATTGCTTACTTCTTAGTGGAACTCCCTCATTGACATCACCGTTTGATCTTTATAACCAGATCGATACACTCTGCTGTGGTCTGCTTGGGGAAACCAGGTATGAATTCGCCCTTCGGTACTGTAGAACAGAACTAACACCCTATTTTAAAGTTTGCGAGTGCATTCGAAACGTCGAATTATATTCCCTACTCGCAACGACTTGCATGATTCGTCGTCTAAAATCTGAGACGCTGATTGATTTGCCTTCCAAGCAACGGATCCTTCTCCGTGTGCCTGAGACAGCAGCACATGCCCGGCAGAAAGGTGCGTTGTTTCAAGAAGAATACTCGGCCAGCTGGACGAGAAAGCGGGAAAAAATTCTTGAGGTAGTTGATTTTGCTTTGAGTAAGTATAAAAAAATTGTTCTGTTTGCACATCACATCGATCTACTGGATTGCCTGACGGCTCATGTTAACGAAAAGAAGATTACTTGGATGCGTATAGATGGCAGCACTCCTGTAACGCTGAGGACGACATCATTGTCATGGTTCAATAAAGGTGATGTCCAAGTGGCAATCATTGGCATCACTGCCTGTGCCGTTGGCATACAATTAACGGCTGCACCCTGTGCACTGTTTGCGGAGCTGCCACCCAACATCACATGGTTGCAGCAAGCAGAAGATCGACTTCACCGTCCAGGGCAGGAGAGGCACGTTGTTTTCTTCTACATCATAGGAGCCGGCTCTTTTTTCGATGGAGAGCACTTTGCACGCCTTTGCCGCTCGTTTCAAGTGGTTCGGCAGACCACCGATGGGGTGCCGTCGTCACTAACCGCGAGCTACACAAGTCGCGTCGCATCTCCCGGTTATGTGGTGGACGCAAGCCTCATCCCGATGAAATGCAAAGGCGTCTCTTTCAATCCCGCGAACTCAGCGCCGCTTCAGTTCCGTATAAGTCACAACACTGGGCGCATTCACGTGGTCCAGGGGAACCGATATCTTCTTAGTCTGTCGCTTGATGAAGCGCAACAGCACTGGAGTTGTACCCATGATTTCTCACGACAAGTGAAGGAATACCTGTTGAATGTGGAGCTGCTTTCTCCGGTTGAGCAGCGCAAACTCAAAATGGCTGCTGTTTGGCTTCCTTCTAATTTTTCTTGGAGATCTGAAAAAGCACCGCAAAAAACTAACCGTCGCTACAACCATGAACGTCCACTGATGGGCAGGATATTTTTCTGGAAAGTTAACCGGCGAAACCATCCTACACATACGTATGGGGCCAAATTGCTTGCGTCAGGAAATCATTATACGCCGCTGTGTTTGGAGTGTGAACGTCGCTTGTCCTATTATGCGTCCATATCCCCAGGTACAGTTGTACATATTGAGAACGATACAGATATGTTCTGTAGTGGTGCTTGTCGTGCAGCGTTTTACATCAAACGTTCAGGATCTGCTGTTCGAAGAAGTGTTCGGGAGGCAGACAAGGGTATTTGTTCGCGCTGTCAAGTGGATTGTGAGACGCTCTGTGCATTGGTTGCTGTCGCGACAACACGGAGGGATAGAGAATGTGTTATTGATCGGATGCACCCCCATATGCGGCATTACCCGAACCTCTTTAACAGACTCGTCGAGAATCCAGTTCCTGGAAACGTCTGGAATGCGGATCATATTCTTCCTGTGAGTCAGGGCGGGGGGCAGGCAAATATGGATAACTTGCAAACGTTGTGTGTGGCATGTCATGCAGACAAGACGATGGCTGAGTCGAGAACGGGACATAAGTACGCTTCTAAAATCTTTTACTGTACCACAGTGGATATGTCAAGCAATCACTTTGTCTTCAAAGCCGCACGGCGAGTGACCGTATCGCGCAGTTCAGCCAGAGAAGAGCTGGTTTCTTATTACACTTGATTTCATTCATATGCAGATACACTTCTCTGACTCTGGTGCTTGAACTGCTCACATTTTATGTGGCTCCTTTTTTTCTTCTCAATTACTTTCTCTGTTTTGTTTTTTATCTGTAGAAGAATCATATTATCAGCTTTATGGTAGAGAAGGAGGCTCAATCAGAGACATGCTTCGCTTTCGACATCCTTAGTGAGGGACAGACGGAGGTAAATGATGTTGTGGCCGACGAAATTGAGTTTTTGAAGGCCAACTATGACAGTATCCATATCGTGGAGTGTGATGGACACTACCCCAGGGTATTACTTACCCTCGACGCAGAGTTGATACCGAAGCGTCGAGTGGTACTTGAAGTCAGCATTGTGGCAGGTTACCCGTTTGTGGCGCCCAAGGTGCGTATTTTGCTCGCCCATGGCGTGACACCAGGGAGTAGTGGCGCATTGGACGAGACTGAAGTGAAGCAAATTCAGGCAGATGTAAAGGAGACCATCAGCCCGTGTCTTCTTGCTGGTGCCCCATGCATCATGCAGATTATTGCCGTGGTGGAAAGGGTGTTATCTAACGGTGTTCACCGCTCGTGTACACCACCGGCTCCTGCGAAGACGACAGAGGCTGCAGCACCTCCGCCTCCCACGCCAACTGTGCAAGCGCAAGAAGTTGTGAAGTTGGGTGTCCTACTTCTGCACTTACTCAACAAGTGTTGTCATTTGAAGGATCCAGAATCTAAAGAGGAAGCGAGTGGCAACTATCAATCCTTGGCTCATTACTTGATTACTGACGTCAAAGCGCTTCCAAAGAAGCTACAAAAATGTATTCCTTGGAAGTACGATTACGCTCAGCGTGCCTTTCGCGACAGCATCCATGAGTCTATGGATAGTGCAGATGCCCTCACCAAGTGGCTCTGGGCACAGGAAGAGGGTACTGGCACATTTCAGCGCAGCTCACCTGGAAGATACAAAAGTGAGTTCATTGAGCAACGCATGCTAGGGTCAGGAGGATTTGCGCCGGTCTATGTATGCCGGAAGAAAGTCGATGGGCGACTCTATGCCGTGAAGAAGATTGTGATACGGACAAAACAATCCGAGAAGGCGCTGCGAGAGGTGCAGAGTTTGGCGGCGCTTACCCACAAACACATTGTGCGTTACTATGACGCGTGGATTGAGCCTGGATGCGATGAGGGCCTGATGGATTATGTCGGTGCCGCTGAGGAGGAGGAGGCGGAGGAATATGAAGAAGAGGAAGAGGAAGAAGATGCCTTGCCGATTGGGAACGCAGGGCGGCGCCTGCTACCATATTGCAGGTTGGAGAAGACCATTGGGGAGGAAGAAGAGACATCAAGCGATGAAGAATCGTCCCATGACTCGTCTGACGACGACGACGACTTCCCACGAGGCGTCTTGAGTACTCCATACCTCGCACATACTGAGGAGTATCATACACTTTATATCCAGATGGAGTTGTGCTCCAAGCAGACACTGCGGCATTTAATCGATCGGTGTGACAAGGAGGAAAAGTCTCTGTTTACATCAGATGACGGAGAGAAGATGGCAGCAAGGATATTTCGCCAGTTACTGACGGTTGTGGCTCACTTCCATGGGGAGAGGATAGTTCATCGAGACCTTAAACCAGACAACATTCTGTTTGAGATGGAGAATTCTACGAATGGTGGTGAAATCGGGACAATCCGAGTGGGAGATTTTGGTTTGGCACGAACGATGCATCCGTCGGTTAAACGAAATGCGAGCAGTTTTAACGTGGATGATCCAAAGTCCATTGATGAGTTAGAGATTGGAGCCAGACCAACAGGGAACTTGGGATCTGTTCTGTACTGCGCGCCGGAGCAAGAACAGGGTGAAAACTACGACTTCAAGGTGGACGAATATAGCCTTGGAATGATTGCACTTGAAATGTGGCTTGCGGTGGCAGGTAAGGGATTTAGGGAAAGATTTAACATCATGACAGAGGTCAGTGAAGGAAAGATGCTTCCTCAATGGTTTTGGACATGGAATCCAAGAATGGCGGGTGTGATTTCCAATCTTCTTGAGCGTGAGCCAAGCGCACGACGTTCATGTGAAGAAGTTCTCAATACAGCAGAACTCCCTGGAGATCCTGCCGACATCGTGGAGGCATTGGAAACGATCGAAAGGCATGGAGAGCGCATGGCCGGGCGTGTACTTCATTGTGTGCACCGGATAATGGTGAATCATTACCGCAGACCACATGCCCAAATAAAAGAGAATGTAAAGGCACTTGCCAGTAATGTGGTGCTTGATATTATGCAGGCGGTCAGTATAATCGGAATTCTCCACGGTGCTGCTCCGATTGCTTGCTGCGATGCACTGGTACCCATGAACCCCTCGCTTAACGAGTTGGATGTGCCATGCGTGCTAGACATGGGATCAAGGGTTTGGGCGCTCCCATCTCAACCACAACTCGCCACCGCATCCTTCTTCAGTATGTTGGCGAGCCCCAACATTGGTTCGTTTTATCAATTCTACTACAGGACACGCCCCTATGCTGTATTCACGTCACCGTTAAGCGCCCGTGGAGTATTCGATGAAGCTTTCTTGGATCCATTGCTTTCGTTTCTTCACCTTCTTTCGGTGACAGATTTGACATCAAAACTGGATATTATAATTTCACACTCCAATTGGTTGAACGCGACGCATCCGACGCAGGCTGGCTCCCAGCAACCGCCTAGTGAAGTACTAAACATGCGTGAGATGATTGATTCGAGCGAAATGGTTCGGCCCGCTGTTTATAAAATCGAATGTGTACTCGCTGAAGCCGGCGTCTTGGCGCCTTCATTAGAAAGACATGAGTTAGTAAGAAACTTCACCTCAGGCTTATTAGAAGTTCTGCCGCTCTTTGGTAAACAGGTCGCTTCGAACATTAGCCTGAGCATTGACCCAGCCTTGAAGCCAAGTGAAACATCTGTGGATAAATCGTTTCTCGAGAGTGGTTTGATATTTGAATGTCGCACACGGGATGAAAGTAAGCCCATTGCATTTTGCTGTGGCCTTGAAAACTTCACAAGCAAATGTGCTGCGCGAAACACAGATGTCACTGCAATCTGCTTGAATATTGACCTCATTGAATTGGGTGCTGTGGGCCGGCACGTTCGTTTCCCTAGCTCTGAGGCAGTGCTGTTCAGCGGGGTGGCGATCCGTCGTCAAGACGTGTACTCGCCCAATCAAATAAACACGGTTCTTACGGCTGCTGTGAGGGCATGGGGAGACAACATTCGGGCCTGTCTGCGGTCTGACCACGATACTCGTGGATTCTGCAAAGCCATGAAGGGAAAAGGCATACAAGCGGTTTTATTGGATGGAAGTCAGATTGTATCCCTCGCGCCATTTCAGCAAGGGAAAGTTGGTAGTCGGTCGGACGCCATTTCACCCGAAAAATTATGTCTGACCATACGGAAGAAGTGCGTGGAACGCCCGATGGACGTTGAGCCGAAAGATCCTGTGATTTTCTTCATGATGAAAGAAAAGAGAGCACTGTCCGAGAATGCCATGGAGGTTCTTTCCATGATTAGGGAATCCCTCACGCACATCCTTGTGGTGGACGAGGAAGTGAAAAGGGTGGAGGAAAGTGTCCGCCAAATTGTCTTTGACGCGACAACGCTGGAAGGTGAACGTGTCAAACTTCCGGAGTTGGTTGATTGGCTTAAAAAGCAAATGTCAAAGCACAGCCTACTTCCTATTTATTCAGTACCGGACAGAACAGTGACGTTCCTCGTTGACCAGAAGCAATTCAGACCGGCGAACCACAATGACAATGGAAAACGAAGGAAATAGTTGAGAGTGAGTTGGTTAAATAAAGAAAAGAAAAACAATTCATATACAAATTCAAAAAAAATCGCTTCCTATCAATAAAGCGAAAGCTGCATGCATTTCTATAGCCCTGTTCATTTTTCTCTATCTCTCACTTTATACATATATATATATATATATATTCCTAAACGTATATAATGTCATCCCCACCACCATACACTTTTCGTCTCACCAGGACTTTAATTCCAATTCCCCCTCTGTTTCTCTCTCTCTGTAAACTGCATGCTTAACTCTTTGAAGAGGGGGAATAGATGGAACATCTCTTCAAGAAGCACCTCCCAAGCGGCTCCTCTCAAGATCAAGATGAGCTAGAGATGCTGCGGCAGAAAAACAAAACTCTGGAGGAGGCGATCAAACGAACTGAAAATGAGCTTGAAGAAGAAAAACTGAAACTGTCCAGACTACAAGAGAAGACGGCCTCATGGAAAGAGAAGGTGAAGCAACTCACAGCGAAGGATCGGGCACGGATCGCCGAACTGGAAGAGGAAATAACGCTGATGAAGACTATAAGTGAAACCGCTGGTGTTCCCATGACTGCAGAACTGCAGTCCCTTGTTGACAGAAGCTTGGCAGCCGTGCGCGAGGAGCACGTGCGGCAACAGACACTGAAGCAGGACGAACTCACCAAGGCACTTGCCTCCCTATCGCAACGTGACGCAGAACTGGAGAAAAGTCGCTGTGAATTGGAGGGCCTTAAAAATCAATACATTGAGAACCAACAACGCTTCACACAGGAACTGGAAGCCCTCTCGGCGCACCATGAAAGAGAGCTCAAGCAGCTGCAAGACCGCTTGGGTGGCCCAGACAAAATCCGTGCCCTCGAGCAACAGATACAAAAACAGACGGAAGAAATACAAGCATTGGAAGAGCACTCCACCCACCAAAAAGTCCTTGCCGGCGAATTTCAAAAGGAACTTATGGGTCTCAAACTTGAAAATGACGCACTGCACAACAAGTTGAAAGAGGCACAACAGGCGTCAAGCGCCATGCATGGCAAACTAATAGGCGAAGAGGGCATAACAAATGAAGAAAACACTGGCAAAAAGACCACCGACAACTCACACCAAGAGCATCAGCAGAGGCCACAAGAGGAAGACGCCGTAACAGGGATGCACCCATTACTTGGGGAAAAACTGCAGCGATGGAAAGAGAAGGTGAAACAGGAAAAACTCAAAGACGTCGCAAACATCCGTACACTCACACAAGAGCTTCAGCAATTAAAAGAGCAATCTACAGCGGCTCAAAACATAATCCACAAAATAGCCACTCATCTAAAGGAAGCCCCACCTGATATCAATCATTGTATTCACGTTGCAGAGGAATACTGGAGAGGGTCCCATGGCAATACTGAGCACTTGGACAGGGTATTCACACCCGACAAACACACAGAACAAGCAGTTGATGCGCAAAACGACCACAACACGCACAGTATTGACTCGACTATTCGGGCGCTAACAAACAAACTGGACACTGCTGTGCAGGAGCGCGAGGAGGTGCAGCGTGAGCTGGAACGTACGACCGAGGAGCTGAGCACCCTCCGGGAGCAGCACGGCACGAGCACCGTGGAGCTGCAGGTCCAGCTGGACACTGCTGTGCAGGAGCGCGAAGGTGTTTTGCAGGAGTGCAAAAGGCTGCAGGATCGTTGTGCGGAGGTTGAGAGGGAATGTCATTCTGTTGTGAAGGAGAAGGAAGGCGAACTGCGTATGCTTGAGGAGAAGATTGTTGTCTGGAAAGAGAAGGTGAAAGCTACGAAGGCGAAAGATGATGCGCGCATCGAGAGCTTGGAGGGCGTTGCTGCGTCTAGGAGTGATGATGTTGAGAAGCTAAAAAGCTGCCTAGTTTTGATGCTGGCTGTCGCTGCTGCTGCCTCTACCGATTATGATGCTTCTTTGGTGTGCACTGTTTCAAGCGATAGGGGCGAGGGTGATATTGCTCTGTTGCTGAAGAAGGCAGATGACTTTAGGTTGACTTTAACGGAAGTAATTCGGCCGCTCGCGGAGCGTGAGGGGATAAATTCTGTAGTTGAGCTCCTGACCGCGATGGATGGGAAGGTGTCTGCGCTGCAGGTGGATCTTGATGAGCTGCAAAAGGAGCTTCAGCGTTGTCAGAAGGAGTTAGAGGAAGCGCTTGGTCGCCTGCATGAGGCGGAGCAAAATGTAAGCTTGTCAGCGCCGCCAAATGTCGTGGCTGAGTTGGAATTGAGGAACAGCCAGCTGGAGGAGAAATGCGAGCTTCTGCGGAAAGAAATCAAGCGGCAGAGGGAGGCGTTCCAGCGGGAGAAGGGGCAGCAGGATCTGTCAGTAGCGTCGCCGCCAACAAGAACAACAGGAGGGGCGGCACTTCGTGCTGCTTCTGGAGGAGTCTTTGAGAAGGACATGTTGTCTCTTGCCACTCAGCAGAGCCAGCGCGACAATGAGATGCGCCATTTACGCGCGCAGTTGCTTGCAATGGAGAAGGAGAATGTGGAGATGAAGCGAGAGTGTGAGCATAACAACAGTGTCATTGCGCAATATACAAAGGACATTGAACTTCTCAAAGCTAAGGAGAGAGTGCAGCTGAGTGTGGAGTATGTGCGGAATGTCATACTGCAGTTCCTCTGTTGCTCAAATGAGGAAGTCCGGATGCAGATGGTGCCAGCCATAGCGACCGTGCTGGAGTTTACGGCAAAGGAGAAGATGGACGTTCAAAGCGCCAACCCCGCGTGCCCCAGGTTCCACTGAGGAGGGGTATGATTGTACACATCTCTGTTGTTGCAAGTTATTGGTGTGGGCTTAATGCCGTCTTGGTCCCAACACTGTCGGGTCACGTTCCATCTGATCACACAAACATACACACTTTCTCTTTCACTTTGTTTCTTATACTTTGTTGTTGTTGTTGTTGTTGTTGTTTTTTGCCTTATTTGCTCCTCTGGACAAAAAGGCTCGGCAAGCTATTTTTTTAATACCGTGCGTTCTTGAGTCGGGCCGAATGGGAAAGCGGGACCTGGAGAAGGAGCGACAGATGGAGCTGGCCGCCATTTGGGGCGCCGAGACTGATGGCGACAATCGCTACCCGCGGCGGCGCAAAGGTGCGGCGAAGCGATCAACTGCTGCGACCCCTACTGCTGCTCTTTTGCAGACGGAGGGTGCGGGTGAGGTGCTGTCTGACTGGGGTAGTGATGCCATCAGCGAGGATGCAGGGTCCGATACGCTCGCGACACAAAAGCAGACGAAGAAGGCGGCGAAGAGTAGCAAGAAGGCGTCGAGTGTGTACCGGTTGCACTGCTTCGTTGGGCCTGGAACGGAGCGGAACGCCGTGCGCACTGTGTTCGAAGCATACGAGCCAAAGGTGGAGGTGCGTACCTCACAGCAGGGCAACCTACTGAACCAGACGCACTATGCGGTGTTGGCCTTCCGAAATAAGGCGATGGCACTGCACGCGGTGAAGGAACTCGATGGCACCGACCAGCGCGACCTCCTCGGGGTTAAGGAGTTAAAGCTTCGACTCATGCTCTCCAGGAAGGAGCACAATGCAGCACGTCAGAAAATGCGCCGACGCTTGCGTGAGGAGCGTGAATCACGGCTCATGGAAGAGGCGAAGGAGGAGGCGGAGTTCATCAAGGGTTTTGTGGAGAAGTTCGCCCCCGTTGGTCTGGTGCCAAGTGGGGGACGGAGCGAGTAAATTTTGTGTTTGTGTCCGTATATGTGTGAGCAAGATGCAAAGGGTATGGAAAGTGTGCTAGGGGTGTTGTTATTATGTTCAATATTCATATTGTTTCTCTCTTGGTTTTCTCTTCAAATATCATTTACTTATGGATTGTAGGTCTTAGCGGCGTCAATGGGCACCGAGATGACAGCTTCAGCAGTGTACGAATACCTGAAGCAGGTGGCCCCCGATGGCACTGTGATGGCTGCCTTGCCTGCAGCATCCGTGCGGAGGTATATTGGTTCTCTCGACGAGAATCACCTGTTCCACGGAAATGGTGTTCTTATCTCTGCAATGGGGTTTCGCTACGAAGGCACATTTGTGCATGGTCAAATGGATGGGCCCGGCTGCATCGTGTGGAGCAGTGGCATTACATACGAGGGTGAGTTCCAAGGCAACGCACCGACGGGCAAGGGTGTCTTCACTTGGGCCAATGGCGACCGGTACGTTGGTGAGGTAGAGCACGGTCTACGTCACGGCAGCGGCGAGCTGTCGACGGAGCGTGGTGTGTACACTGGCGCGTGGGTGCACGGCAAGCGCCACGGTAAGGGACGTCAAACGTACACTGGTGACTCGTATTACGAGGGAGAATGGGTGGACAACCAGCGACACGGCCTGGGAAAGTTGGTGTATCCCAACGGCGACGTGTACGACGGCATGTGGAGGGAGGGCAAACGGCACGGCTTTGGAACGATGGGGTGGAAGTACGGCAAGGCATGGTATGTTGAGGTGTACGAGGGTGAGTGGAGTAATGGCGTTCCGCACGGACACGGCCGCTCAACTTATGTCCACTACGTAAACCCCGAGAGTGCCCCGCACGATGCGAACAGCCCATCAATATTTGTTCCACCCGCCTGCTCTGTTCTCAATGTCTATGAAGGCAATTACGTGGATGGGAAGCGCCATGGCTCTGGTGTATTCTTCTACGCCGACGGGAGCACATACGAAGGCGAGTGGTGTGACGGCAATAAACAGGGACGTGGAAAATGCACGACGGGCGTCGGTGCTTCGCACTACGGCACATTCCAAAACAATGATGCAGAAGAGTTGCTGAAGGGGGAAGAGTCATCCGGCGCACTGCCCTCACTTGCGTTGGCGGGCCTTATTGGCATTTCGGAGGGCTCCCTCGAGGAGGCCACCTCTGCCCTGCGTTTGCTGCTTCTGCGCTACAACACCCTGAAGGATCTCTTCAATACGTACAGTAGGAAGAACGAAGGGGTTGGGTTCATTACGACGCCTTCAAACTGGTGGAAGCACCGTGCGCCGGGCCACATGTCCGTTCCGCAGTATCTTCGCCTGCTGAGCGATGCGCACATCATCAATGGGGGGGTAAGCATCGGCGACGCGGTGGACTGCGTCGTGGCGACGATTGAGAAGGAGGACGAGGCCGACAGGGCGAAGTTAGACGACCCTTGGAGTGAGCGGCTACAAGCGCTCCGCCGTGATGTACTGCGTCTCGAGGGCTACATCAACTACAGGCAATTTGTAGAATGTCTGGTACGTCTCGCTGCTATTGTGTGTGTGGGCCCCAAAACCGCTGAGCTCGCGCGCCGCTTCGCAACGCTAGTAGAAGGGTCACTAGTGGTGACGCAGCTTGCAGAAGAACCATTGTGTCCTCTCACGAGGGAGATGGAGGAAGTCCTGACGCCACATCTGCCGGTGTTGCAGTCTCTGTTCCTTCGACTTGCTTCTAGAGCTCATCCTCAGAAATGCAGCACGAGTGCCGTTTTACCAGTGCGCAACTTTATTATGTGCTTTCGCAGTCTGTTTCATGCACACGGTGTGGGGCCAACGGAAGCCGTGAATCGTCTGTTCCCTTTTGACCGATTTAAAACGCCGGGCACTGTGCCGTCTGTTGTGTGTCAGCCACGCAACGTGTTGGGGTTCTCCGTGTACGAGAAGAGCTGCGGCCCACACGACGAGTTCGCCGCCGCTTTGGTGGCGTCCGAGGGGCGACTGACGTTTGTTGAGTTTGTTGAGGCGGTGGTAGACACCGTGCGCCTCACCGGGGCCGAGAGCAAGGGGGCTGTGCAGGAGAGACTGCAAGAGATCCTTGCCACAACAGCCGATACATTTCAGATGTAAATAATATATATATATATATATATATATATATATGAGCGAAAGAAGAGGAGAAACGAAAACTGAGAAGAATAGGACAGCAACGACACACGCTGCTGTCAAACTCGCAAGTTCTGTATGTTTTTAGTTTAAGACATGTGCGTTGTTTTCTGTCTTGAAGCTAACGTGTCATATTTTTTCTCTGCACTTTACTGCCACTGTGGTCTCAGTATGTCTCGCTGTTGTTGTTATTACTCTCTCCTCCCCCAAGGTAACGCTTACACTGATTTCTACCTTAGCTGACTTGTTTCTGTCTACGTCGAAAACATGGGACTTGACATTCAGTTGTTCCGTGACGAGACGGGCGCGGACATGATCCGTGAATCGCAGCGCCGGCGCTTTGCCGACCCCGCTGTTGTTGACACTGTCATCGAGGTGGACAAGAATTGGCGCCGCACGCAGTTTCTGACGGAGGTCACCAAGAAGCTCATCAACGCCTGTAGCAAGGCTGTTGGGATGAAGAAGAAGGCAAAGGAGGCGGATGGCGACACCTCCGAGATCCCGGAGCCCATTAAGGTGGCCTCCAGGGATGGGACACTCAGCGCCGAGCAGGTAGCGGACCTCAGCGTGCTGCAGCTCAAGCAGCTCTCGAAGGATCTCTCCGACCAGGTGGCGGGCCTCGCCCAGGAGGCGAGCGAGCTGGAGGCGGAGCGTGACCGGCTCGTGCTCAGCGTCGGAAACATAATCCACGAGTCGGTGCCGGTCGCGCAGGACGAGGACACTGGCAACACCGTTGTGCGCCTCTACGGCGACGTGACGAAGCGAGCCAAGCTTAACCACGTGACGATCATGGAGCGTCTCGGCATGATGGACACAACCAAGTCCGTCACGTCGATGGCTGGCGCGCGTGCCTACGTGCTGAAGGGTGGTCTCGTGCAGCTGCAGGTGGCGCTTCTCTCGTACGGCTTGAACTTCCTCGTCAGTAAGGGCTACACTCCCTTCTACCCGCCGTTCTTCCTTAACAAGGACGCTATGTCGGAGGTGGCGCAGCTCTCGCAGTTTGACGAGGAGCTGTACAAAGTGACGGGCGAGGGCGATGAGAAGTACCTCATTGCCACGAGCGAGATGCCCATCGCGGCGTATCACCGTGGTAAGTGGTTCGCAGATCTGAAGGAGCCATTGAAGTACGCTGGCATGTCGAGCTGCTTCCGCAAGGAGGTCGGTGCGCATGGCCGCGACACACTCGGTATTTTCCGCGTGCACCAGTTCGACAAACTGGAGCAGTTCCTTGTCTGCTCCCCACGCGAGGAGGAGTCGTGGCGCCACCTCGAAGAAATGATCCGCACCTCTGAGGAGTTCTGCGAGAGCCTGGGCCTGCCGTACCGCACCATCAACATATGCTCCGGTGCACTCAATAACGCCGCGGCGAAGAAGTACGATCTTGAGGCCTGGTTCCCTGCGTCAGGGGCTTTCCGCGAGCTAGTGTCCTGCTCGAACTGCACTGACTACCAAGCGCGCGGTGTGAACTGCCGCTACGGCCCCAACCTGCGCGGTGTTGCGGCCAACAATGTCAAGGAGTACTGCCACATGCTGAACGGTACCCTTTGCGCCATTACCCGGACGATGTGTTGCATCTGCGAGAACTATCAGACAGAGGAGGGCGTCATCATCCCCGACGTGCTTCGCCCGTACATGATGGGTACCGAGATGCTGAAGTTCGTTGAGGCTGCCCAGCCGGCGGAGGCAGGCGACGCTAAGTAAAAAAGATGGAAGAAATTCTCGTTCTGTGTTCATTTGTTTGCGTGCCTGTATAAGAGAGAGGGAAGAGAAGAAGAAGAAGGGGTAGGGGGGGGGGAGAGAGAGAGAGAGACCATGAACTCGTTTGCAGTCTCTTCCCACACACACACACACACACACACGCCCCAAAGCGAATGGAAATGCAGCAAATAGTGAGGCATGTGGTCACTTCCCTCCTTCATATTACTAAAAAGGCCACGGAAAAGGATAACATCGGAGGCAAAGAAAAATAATAAAAAAAAAACGGTCATTGGGTGGGTGGGCACCATTCAAGTTGCTATCGATGGTCATGGTGATTCAATGCACAGGTGCGTGTGTGCGTGCCTCTGCAGGGATACGTGTTCACATTTGTTTGGTGAGCACTATGTGTTGCCTTTTTTTGTTGTCGTTTTGCGTATTTTGTTTTTGTTTTGTGTAGTCTCCCCTCTTTCTTTCCTTCTCTGTCTACCCGTCTCTCTCTCTCTCTCTCTCTCTCTGTCCATGGTTGTGTGGGTCGAAGCATGTGGATGCTGAGGGCGCGTGGCAGTCAAGGCACGGCATGAAGCGCGAGCGCGAGCGTAGTTTAGCGGAAACACCGGGCGAAAAGTGGGGCGGCAGCCCGTTCGGCAAGTTGGAGGCGGAGGCGAAGGAGTTTGAGCGGGCCGCGGTGGATCGCTACACCGAAAGCCTCGCACACGTGCAGGGAGACCTCCGCGGACAGTCGGGCGGTGCCGCGGGGTCTATTATGCGCTCGCTGCATGAGCGCTTCAGGCGGATCGTCAAGATCGGCCAAGGAAGTTTCGGCGAGGTGTACATTGTCTACGACACCGTCAACGAAATGCACCTCACGATGAAGCGCATGCAGCTTCTGCGCGGCGCCGGGAGGCGTGTCATGGGCATCTGCAACACCACCTCGCGCGAGCTGCAGCTTCTGCGCATGCTGAAGCACCCGAACGTCGTTGATCTGCTCGACTACCACGTCGTGCCGGACGGGACGCTGATCATGCTGATGCCCGTTGTCGCGTACGACCTCGTGTCGCTGATTCGGCTGTGGCGGCGCGGTGGTCCCCGCGGTGAGCCGAGCGCCGGCCGCATGCCACTGCCGACCATAAAGTGCATCTTCCGTCAGCTCCTCACCGGGCTCGCGTACCTCCACAAGGAGCGGGTGATTCACCGCGACCTGAAGCCGAGTAACGTCATGATTGACGAGAAGGGCGTAGTGAAGATAATCGACTTTGGATGGGCCCGCTTCTGCCCAGCGCGGTGGCGCGGGCCGCTGACGGGGCCGCCGTGTCCGGTGAGTTACCGCCCACCGGAGGTCCTCCTCGGAGGCGAACATGCGGTGAAATACGACGCCACAGTCGACCTGTGGTGCTGCGGCTGCATCCTCTTCGAGATGGTGTCGGGCGGCAAGATGTTCGTCAACGCACGCAGCGAAGCGGAGGCAGCGGCGGCCATCGTCGATTGGCTCGGCTCACCGTCGTCACGGAGTGCGCTGTACTACGGTAGCCCCGAGACCTGCCTCATGAGCTTCAAGCAGCACCGCAGCAGCCACCTGCAGCACCGCTGTGAGCTGATGCAGATTGACAAGAGTACAGTAGGCATGCTGGAGCAGATGTTGCAGCTGGAGCCGAAGCGGAGAAAGTCAGCGGCGGAGCTGCTGCAGCACCCGTGGTTTTCCATTGCGCCCGTGGCGTGTGAACCAAACGAGATATCGCTCCCAGCACACAACATGTACCGCTGGCTGGAGTCGAACCGTTCGTCGTAGAGCCATCACGTGGAGGGCCGACGAGAAATGCAAACAAATATCTAAAAACAAAAACAAAAAGGAGGAAGGAGTGGAAAGAAGTAGGGTTGAAGAGGTAGATGATCCGGAAAGTGGTGCATTCTTTGTGGCGTTATCCCGGTATATTGTTATTATTTTTTCTCTCTTCATTACGCCTCTATTTTATGCCATTCCCAAAGGAAGGTGTGACAGCACTAGAAAGACAAAAAAGAAAAAAGAGGAAAGCAGCATTGCGTGCACTTTCTGTATATTCCTGTCAGCCATCAACTGCCACTTAAGCCGTTGTGTATCTTCATGGATGTCTACTCATCTAGTAGGGGGGATGAGTGTGAGCACTATTTGGATCTCGTGGCGGACGAAGAGGCCCGAAGCGATGGCGGCAAACAGTCCTGCTTTGTGACGTCTGCGGAGCTGTTCGAGCGGCTGCAAGATGATTCATCACTGAACGAGCCTGTCATTGAGGTACAGGTGTACACCGAACCTCAAGCCTCATGGGGCCCTTTGACTTTTTTGGCAGGCAACCATTACTTTGTTGTCCTTGAGACGCGCAACTGGTGGTGGTCCCTTGAGCTGCGGGAGGGAGCGGTTGTAATTCAACGAGCAAAGGCTTTTACGAATGTACAGAGCCGATGCCAGGGCCGGTACCGTCGATATCGGATGCTGCAGAATGGTCCCTCACTACTAGCCCGCTGTTCGAGTAGGCAGCTACGCATTCGTGATATTATTTTTTCGATGTCCCACCAGGGTTTCTTCGACTGCAGTCTCGCCTTCGGTGATAGGCCCTCACCAGATCTCGTCGACTTTGTCTGGGTGCTGTGTAAAGTGCAACAGTTAAGCGCGGCCAGCCACGTGCACGGTCGTAGCAGTTTTTCTTCAGATGCCAAAAGTGCTCCGTTTTGAGCACAACTGTGTCATCGCCCCATGCTTCAGAAGTTTATTTTCTTGGTATGTAGATCTTCTTGCTGCTGCTTGATGCCTTGCTGCAGTTCCTGTCACTAATCAGTTTCGTATGTTTGATCTCTTTGTTTCCCTTTGAGTTGTGTACACAAGATTCTCCTTTTTTTTTGTGGGCGAGGCAGGAGTCGCTGGGGCACACACATACATCAGAAAAATGACCACCCTTATAAAACGAGTGGCGGCGGCAATGGGCGAGATTGCGCCGCTGCGCCTCGCTGACCGTTCGTGGGACAACGTAGGAATACTAGTGGAGTCCCCTGACGCAAATAACTCCGGTATCGTCGTCTTGACGATCGACCTCACCCCGGAGGTTATGGAGGAGTGCCTGCACCACAACGCCGAGGTTGTTGTCGCGTACCATCCACCCATTTTCACTCCCTTAAAGCGCCTCACACTGGCGGATTCTAAGCAGAGGATTATTCTGCAAACGGTGCGTCATGGAGCGTCCATCTACTCTCCACACACCTCCCTCGACGCGGCAGTGGATGGCATCAACGACTGGCTTGCGTCCATTGTGGATGCAGATGGGGAGCGGTGCCCCATTCAACCCTGCGAAGGCGCCAACGAGAATTATGATGACCTTGCGGCTGTTGGTATCGGCCGTGTCGTGACACTACGGCAGCCCAAGCGGATGGCGGTGCTGGTGGATGACATCAAGACTGGCCTTGGCATCCCCACCGTACGCGTCGCGCTGCCGGAGGGGTGGGGCAGCAACACGCCTGTGCGGTCGGTCGCGATCTGCGCCGGCAGTGGCTCTGGTGTGTTCCGTGCTCTGAAGGAACATGTGGACTTACTCTTCAGCGGGGAGATGGGGCACCATGAGGTGCTTGCCGCCAACGCCAAGGGACAGGGCGTCATTCTGTGCGAGCACACCAACACTGAGCGAGGCTACTTGGCGAAGCAGCTGCTCCCCCGGCTGCAGCAGAGCCTCGGCAATGAGGTGCGTGTCATGGTGTCGGCGAAGGACAAGGATCCGCTCGTCGTGTGGTGAGTATGCATTTGGACAGTTAACAGTCTGAGACCCAAATTGTGTGGGGAGCAAGACCAAAAAAGGCACATGTGTTGTTTGTGTAATGTTTTATTCTTCTTGCCTTTTTTGTTCTTGTTGCTTCCTGTGTTGTTGTTGTTTTCCGGTGTTCATCAATTGTGCGCATCTGTAGGCCTTGTTAGAGAATATAGATTTGCGTGGTAAACAGAAGGAGCGGAGGGATTTCAGTAGAGGGAGAGAGAAAGAGAAGAGAGAACGCTACGAAATAAAAGTAATACCAAGACATGAACCTGGCAGTGCTGAAAGAAATCGAGGAGACGCGCCGGTTTTTAGAGGAGTGCTGCGTCCAAGATCTTATACGGCTCCAGACAGCACGCAACGTATTCGAACGGCATATCAGCCGGATAGAGAGCTTCGCGAATGAAACAACGAATCCCCGGCACGAGGAGATCGGAAGCCTTCTCCTTGACACGCTGCAAATGACGCCGAGCCGGCAGACATGCGGCAACGAAGACAGGATGCTGGCCACACCGTCCATGGCATCGCCACCGGTGAACCGTGCGACACTCAATTATGACCATTTCCTTGACGAAATGGCGGGCGGCAACGCAGCGGCTGCAGCAGGTATGTGGCAAAGTCGTCTTGCTGGCGAGAGCGATGCTGACGCACGCAAGCGGCCGACGCTAGAGTCTATCCCTGAAGACAAGCGCAACCGTACCCCGCCAGAGGACCGCAGTGTGCCCTGCCAGGTTCTGGTTGTGTTTAAGCGCAAGCGTATCCTTCAATTCGAGTCTCCAACGTACGTTGCTCCCGGTGAGTATGTCGTGGTTGGTGGTGATCGTGGGGAAGACATCGGCCTCGTAACGCACTCGTGGACACTCGGTGAGCGCGACCACAATGGTGAGAAGAAGTGGGCGGAGGGCGTCGGAAAAGTGTTGCGTGTTGCAAGTGCGCTGGAGGTGTCGCAGCTGCAGGGCGTCCAGACGGAGCTGGAGGACCGCGCGGTGGAGGTGGCGCAAAAGAAAGTAGAAGAGCACGGTCTTCCAATGTGTATCGTCGATGCTGAGTACCAGTTCGACCGGAAGAAGCTCACGTTTTACTACCGGTCGCAGCACCGGTTGGACTTCAGAACTCTTGTGCGGGACCTTTACAAGACGTTCCGCGCCCGCATTTGGATGGAGCCGGAGGTGCCCTCGTAGGAAGAGACGTCATTTAGGCATTGAGTTGGAACTGAAATGGCCGTGGTTTAAGATGTTACGTTGCTCGGAGTGCCCGTGCCGCCGCACCTACAACAGCGTTATTGTTTTCTGTTTTCTTCATTATACCAGCCAAAGAAATGTGGTGTTCCATCTTCATTTCCCCCCCCCCCCC
>NW_008825803.1:18196-24821 GCF_000691245.1 Trypanosoma grayi | reverse complement strand
AGCCGCCGCTGTGGCCGAATAGTGACACGGTGGAGGACATCATGGACGAGGAGCGCTACGGTAGCGAGGAGGGGAGAGATCTGGTACCGCCTCCATCGCCGCAGCACGTCCTGTTGGCCTGGAAGGCCCTATTGTGGGGTACGGTGTACGCTGTCCTTGGTGTCGCGGTTGTTGTTTGTGTGGCCATGTACGCCAGTGGGATGCATTGCTTGTCCGAGGTGTTTGTGTACCTGCGAGGCCGCGAGGATCGTGCGCGTAGACGGCTCGAGGAGAGTGGCGAAGATGTCAGCCACTATGTGCTTGATCTGACGAACCCGTCCACGGTGATACAGCAGGCGCAGGATATTTGGAAGGCCTTGGAGGCACTTGCGGAGGATGAAGGGGAGTCCACGAGGGAGAAGAAGGAGTGACGGCGATAGTCGCTAATGATGAAGTGGCGAGCTGATATCCCTTACTGACAGACGCTTTCATACACTCACACACAAAGAGAAGGAAGGAAGGAAGGATGGAGAGAGGAATGGGACTCTGCAAATCTAAACCACGGCGATTGCTTCTTTTGCTCTGTACCTTGCTTACCGTCTGCTCCTCCGACTAATTTTTTTTTGTTTTTTTTTGTAATGGACACACCAAGAGCTTGGCTGGCAAGAAGGCAATAAACAGTTAATGGCTTCCTCGTTGGACGGTGTGAAGCGCATCATTCTCGTAGTGAGCGGAAAGGGCGGTGTGGGGAAGTCGACGGTGGCCTGCCAACTCGCACTTGCGCTTACGCATGTGCACGGCAAACAGGTTGGTCTGCTGGACGTCGATATCTGCGGCCCAAGTGTGCCGACGATCTGTGGCGTGGCGGGCCGCGACGTCTACCGCGGCGAGAAGGGCTGGGAGCCAATTTCTCTCGTCGAGGACCCTACGGCACGGCGCGAGCGGGATTTGAAAATCATGTCCATTGCCTTTCTGTTGCCGAGCGACAAGGACGCTGTGGTGTGGCGTGGCCCAAAGAAGGATGCGATGATCCGGCAGTTCGTGATGGATGTCAATTGGGGCTCACTTGACTACCTCATCATCGACACGCCGCCGGGCACTAGCGACGAGCATCTCACACTCTGTGAGGTTCTCCAGCCGCTGAGTCCCTCTGGCGCCGTCGTTGTGACGACACCGCAGGATGTCGCAACAGATGATGTTAAGAAAGAGCTCTCCTTCTGCCATAAGATGGGTCTACGCTGTCTGGGCATCGTGGAAAACATGTCGGGCTTTGTCTGTCCGCACTGCGCGCACTGCACTGACATCTTCTCCAGTGGTGGGGGCAGGAGGCTTGCGGACATGTACGAGGTGACCTTTCTCGGCGCTATCCCCATTGACCCAATGCTTTCCATTGCGGAGGACAAGGGCCAGTCCTTCCTCGCTGCTGAGAACGGCGACGAAAACGAGACGGTTGCGGCGGTCACACATGTCATTGATGCCATTGTGAAACAGGTGGAAAGGGCGGCGCTCCAGGAATAGGAATTATTGCCAGGGTGAGTATAAGATAAGAGGAGAGGAGGTGGGTATTGTGTGAGAGCGGACACCGCCCCCGAAATACATCGCCTTTCTTTTTGTCTTGACTGGGTTAATTTGTCTGTGTGCCGGAGAGTGCATCTGAGTAAGGCGAAGCGTTCAAATCTGTTGTGCTTATATCTCGCTTCTGTGGAAGGAATGCGCTAGTGGTGTTGCTGTGGGACGCAAATAAGGTTCGCTTTGAGTACATCAGTTCTGCCCTTCCAAACCGGAAAACAAAAATCCATTTTGTTCCCTTCTCTTTGCGTCTCCGCGATGAATGCTCTGGGTCCCTTCCTCTCTCCTGCTTTTTATTCGCTCAAGGACGGTCATTTTTTTTTTTTCTTGCACGTGGCGAGGCACGTCAATGGCACGGCGCAAGGCGTTCGAGGGCCGTCGCATGTGCCTGCGCAAAGCCCCAAAGGACCACACGCTGCTCGGGCTCTGCATCATGTACTGCGGCACCGGCTACCGCGGCCTGCAGCTGCAGACACACACCCTCACCCAGCACACCGTTGAGGGTGTGCTCATTCAGGCCATGAAGGACGTGGGACTTGTGGAGGCGCTGGAGCGCGGGCGTGTGAGCGGTGAGACGCACCACTTTGCACGCTCGTGCCGCACCGATCGCGGTGTGCACGCCGTGCGGAATCTCATCTGCCTCTTTGTTCCCAACGAGAGGTTCGAGGCGGTGGGCGGCTGCGAGCAACTCATGCAGCGGTTGAATGCAGTGCTGCCCTTGACGGTGCGTGTGGCACATGTTACACATCTGATGGGGAACTTTATCCCGCGTTTTTGTTGCAATCGACGGGTGTACCGCTACCTGATTCCTACCTATGCGCTCATCCCACCCTGCGATACGTGGGAGAGCTTTTACGAGAAGTTCCCTCTGGCCAAGGACTCACTGTGCCGTTACGCGCAGGAGCAGCGTTCGTTTGTTGATTTGTGCCCCAACGAAACAGAACCATGGCTTGCAGCGGTAGCAGCAGCAGTGATGCGTGGCAATGAAGTTTTACAGCGTTATATAGTGGGGACCCATCGTTTTCACAACTTCTCTGTCGACATGATGCAGCGTGGTGGTTCTGGGTGGAGCCGGAAGGTGATTGCGCCTAGTAGTAACGAGGCGGTGCGCACCGTCCACCGCTGCGAGATTGCACCGCGTGTGTTCTTGCTACCGCAATCCGCAACGGGACCGACACGGGCTGAGTACTACGACTCACTGAGTGTCGCTAGTGGCCAGTCATCGGCAGCGGCAGCGGTGGCATCATCAGAAGCTGAGCAAAACGCTGTTGATGGCTCGTCTGATGGTGGTCTTTTACCTTTTGTTGTGTTCCAGATCGAGGGCAGCTCATTCCTTTTCAATATGATACGAAAAATTGTTGGTACCGTACTTGCCACTGTGCGTGGCGCTAGGGAGTCGCTCATCGAAGAGGCGCTCTCACCTGAGCGCCGCGTCACCTGCCCGCTGGCGCCAGGCCCTTACTTGTACCTCTTTCTATCCTCTTACCACGGCTATGACCGTGTGGTGCGTAACAGCGGCACGGTGCGTTTCCGGACCATGCAAGAGGAATGGAGTGGCGACGTTGCTGCTGCTTCTGCAACATTTGCAATGTCGTGCGTGGCGGCTGACGTCGTTGACCTTGACTTGAACCGAACGCCTGGTGTGGGCACGCTTCTGGTCGCAAGGGATGAGGCACGGCGCGTGACGCGGCCCTGCTGGGAGGCCGAGGACAAGCACGTAGCTACCATGAAGGAGTATCACCCGGCTGTTGTGGAGCCACATCCGAAGTACTCGGAGATGACGGCTTTCCTGCGTTCATTGCGGGTGCACAACTGGAGCATCGAGGTGGTAAAGTCGTCAATCGGTAGGAAAGCTACGGCTCCAAACGCTAATAATAAGAACAACAGTGATGATAACAACACGAAGGACAAGGACAAGGAACAAGAGAATCGTGCACGGGAGATGGAGACGGGTTTGACAGGGAAAGAACCAAAGTCGTTGAAACGACAACGGACAGAGATGACATGTGCCCCGCCTGATGACGACACTGCTATGGAAGAGGTGGGGCCCAACAACGACGAAGACGACGACAAGAACAAGAAGGAAAGTGATGATGCGTCTGATGAGGATGATTGTGGCGACGACGGTTGGTTGTATGTTGCCCTGACGGAAGAGGCGGAGAGGCACAAGCGTCGTGAGTATCATCGGGGGGTGAAGCAGCGCTCCCGCACGTGGGAGCATGACTCCGCCAATGGCGGAACGGAGGCGGATAAGTGGGGCAGCGATGGCAGTGCCGGCAGCGAGTAATGCACACACACACGCACACATACATCCACACACACAATAACTGTGGCCGTGTTGATTCGGGTGCGTCGTGTGTAATTTTTATTCTTCACATTGGTTCTGCTTCACGCTTAACTCTGTCCGGCACAGCCCGGTCCCCGCCTGAGCTTCTCTCAGATTCTCCCTCTTTATTTGTCGCCTCCTTGCATTTTTTACGTTTATACTGTTTATAGCAGAGGCTGGCCTGTGGTGGCTTGCGAACCAAGCGAAGCGACAACAGGCGGAGAAGAAAAGATACAAAGAAAATCAAATGACAGGGGAGGATCACATTTTCAAGTCTGGTGTGACACGCAATTACTACGGCGAGGCGCTTCATTCGCAGCAGAAGCCCATTCCCTGCCCGTTGTGCAAGCATGTCGGGCGATACGCTGGAACGCTAAACGAGATTTATCGCCGCATCCCTAGAGCCCAGTGGGAGTCGCTGGTGCTGTGTCATAAGTGCGGCGAGAATGTCCTGCGACATGAGGACGTGGCAACGCACCGGCGTGTGTGGTACTGTGCGTCGTGCGAGATCTGCCTCTGCAGCAGGTGCCAGCGCTAATGGTGTGTGTGTGTGTGTGTGATGCTGCTCGTTTTTTGTGTCTTGCGCATCACAAAAGTATGTGAGCTTTCTTTACTTTATGCGCTATCTTTTTCCTCACTTGCTTCTTCGGTGAAACTGGAGCTGCTCGTTGGAACGCACTGGCGCTCACAAAGGGTATTTGAAGGCGAAGAGCTATAGAGCTTTCTTTGTGGGTGCGTGTGTGCCTGGACACGACATGATTGCGGATGCGGGTTGGTCGGCAAAGGACATCGCCAAGGCGCGGGCGCGCTGCCGTAAGTGGATGGCGCGAGTCTCCAACCACCTCTCTCCTCTCAATGGGTACGTTGCTGTACCTGGTACCGATGAACCGATGGGCTACATTGCCTTAAATGGCGGCGTACAAGCAGGTGCCAACCCATTTGGGCTGCGCCAATCCCTGCGCGAGTACACAGGGCTGGCGGATGAAGCAATGACGATTCACTTCAGCCCACACCTACCATTTGCCTTGGTGTGTCCCTCTGGGAACGTCAAGACTCTGACGCCGTTAGTCACAGAGTCTTTCACGATTGAGGTGCCGAATGAACCTGTGGCTGTCTCAGTGTACATGTTGCATGTGGCGAACCTGTGGAGCGGTGGGTCCTCTCCGAACACGGGCCCCTCGCTGCTGTATCTTCTTTACTGCAAGGCAAGCGCCGTGCTAGACGCATGTCGTCATGTGTTTCAGCTGCCGACAACGGGGGCAGAAAAGTTTTTGCATGTCAATAACGCACAACGATTAATGAATGGCGGTTCCGCTTGCCGTGAGCTTATGTGTGAGCCAGTTGTGGAAGTGCCCGGGCTCTTTGTTGTGGAAGACTTCATCACATCGGCGGAACATGATTTAATTTGGCAGGAGCTGAAGGGGTCGGGCGCTTCCACGTTGGAGGTGGAGAACCTTGCGCGGCGGCGTGTCGCGCACTTCAACAGACGTTTCTATTACGGTGTGAACAAGCTGGGCGGTGAGGGGGACTCTGTTAACCCGAAGCCGACTTTCTACGACTGGATGCAGCAGCGTCTGCGTAATGCGGACGATGCAGTTCACATCGAGGGGTTGCCTGCTGCGGTGCAGGCCACTGTATGTGACCAATTGACTGTGAATTTTTACGACTACGACAGTGACGGCGCAGCGGCACCGGGTATCGCCCACCACGTGGACGCCCACTCGCCATTTGGCGAGTGCGTGTTGATTGTCTCGCTCGGGTCACATACCGTGATAGAGTTTTGCCGGCATGAAACACAACCGGTGGTGGTGCAGCCAATTGGGGTATTTGCGGCGCCGCGCAGTCTGCTGCTCATGACAGGTGACGCGCGCTACGCGTGGACGCACTGCATCGCAGAGAGGCGTGTCGATATGGTGACGGATTCAATGCCGCCGCTGCGGCGCGGGGACCGCGTGAGTCTCACATGGCGGCGTGGCCGAGAAGGGCCGCACAGACGCTCGGACTGCATCTGTAAGGAGCTGTGCGATGGCGAGTGAGGCAGACATGAGCTGAGGTAAAGCTGGGGTCCACTCTTCCAGAAGCGATTCTTGGTTCAAATACGGGTCCCAACGTCCTGTGGTTGTGTGTTACTAGGGTATGTGATTCTATGTGTTCCCTTGCTAACTGTAGGGTTTTTTTTTTTGCTTTCCCCTTTCTATTTTTTTGTTGTTGTGCCTTGGCCCATCGATTGCTCTTGTTGATATTTGCGATTGATGCGGTGCGGTAGGTAAGGAGATTGTGTGAGTGGGTGGGTGTGTGCCTGGGCGGCGGAGTTGGTGGGGAGCAAGCCATCGTCATGGTATTCCCCTCACTCGGCGACGTGTGGAAGCTTCGCGACTGTGCCTGGCAGTATTATGTGGCCATGCTGGTGGCAACTGTGGCGGTGCTCATACCGTTCGTGCTGCGTGAAGAGCCCGACATGATGGGACGTACAATTTCTGTTCAGCCAAAATTTGTTACAGACGGCAACACGTTCTACGGCACCATGGCAGGGGAGGGCAAGATGGTGCGCCTTCGTCTGCGGCTTGTGGATGCACCAGAGATGGACCAGCCGTATGGGCGCGAGGCGCGTCTCTTCCTGCGCCATATGCTGGTGGACGATGCCCCGGCAGAGGTGATGTGCCGCGTCACTGGCACTGACGGATGGGGAGGCCTCATTGTGGATGTCGTCACGCGTCACAGTCCGTCGCGCGCGGGCAACGACGACGACGA
>NW_008825803.1:16136-17941 GCF_000691245.1 Trypanosoma grayi | reverse complement strand
GTGGTGAAACAGCCATGTTAATTTGGTTGAGGTTTAGTTGGGTCGGGCGTTTGACTTTCTCGGAACGCTGGTTTGTTGACACGATGGATGTGGGAGAAATGATGGAGTGGCTTTTGTTATTGTTTGTGTGTTTATGTTGTTCTCATTACGGTGCCTTCTTGTATTACTATTGTTTGTGGTTTTCTTTTTATTTGCCCAATAGGTGTGTCACTCATTAGTTGTGTCTGTGTGTGTGTGTGTGTCTGTGGCCGGCAGATACGTGAAGAAGGGAGACCCACACGAGAATGCGCCGCACTGCATGTGGCGGGATGCGCTTCTCCCGTGTGCGCCGCCAGACAGCCGCGGGACTTCAGACGACAAAACTCAACCCGGCACCAGACCACTACGCGATGTGGGGTAAGGCAATTCTAGCAGAGAACAGTAGGCGTGCGGGGCCGGAGCACATGTTCCGCACCGCGGTTCGCGCGCAGCAGCAGCTGCAGGGCCTGGCGGATAAGTGGACTCCCGACGCGAAGGTGTACTGCTGCGGCTCGATGGTCACGTACGGGCAGATGGAGTGGGGGAGTGATCTCGACCTCGCCTGTATGTTCGACGACCCGTACCCCTCGCACGAAGTACAGGCGAAACGAACAGACAAACTATGGACCGTTATGAAGCGCTACGTGCCGCACTACCTTCGCAACAACCTCCTCGGCCTCACGGAGGCACGCACACCGGTGGTTAAACTCCGCTTCGCCAACGATGAGAAGGTGGCACGTGCGAGGTACACGCCTCTTAGTGAAGAGGAGGACCGCAAGGCACGCACGGCGTTGCTTGACGTGCGGAATCAATGCATTGACGAACGTGAGGTGGAGTATATAGCGGACAAAATGGGACGCGATAATGTGGAGGGAATATGGGTGGACCGCACAACATACGGCTGCCGCATCGCCATTCAGTGCGCCTCAAAAGAACAGATGATTGAGGCAATTGGCTTTTTCCCTGATGGCAAAATCATGACGAGGGGCATGCGTGAGGACTACACACGTGATGTGCTCGACCCACGTTTTGTGCCGGAGATGTTCATGTACCGGTGGGATATCTCCTTCGTCGGATACGGAGTGAAGAACAGCTACCTCATCCGCCACTATCTCCACAGCGGCCCAAGTGCTGCGCGACACGCTGCAATGGCTGCCAAGGCTTGGGGAAAGGCAACAAACGTTGGCGCCGGATCGGCTGCCATGCTCACATCTTACGCTGTCACCATAATGTTCCTCTACTACCTGCTCGTGACGCAGCAGGTGCGATGGGTGGACCCATGGTCGCTGCCGCACCCGGCCCACCTGCCGCGGTACCCCGACTTCTCCCCGCTACATGACTGCGACCCAGTTGAGCTCGGACGGCTTCTGCATGGCTTCTTCATCTTCTATGCCCACCACTTTGACTATGAGAAGGAAGTGGTGAGTCTCAGTCGTAATCGGCGCAGTCTGCGCTCCGATGTTGGCTGGAACTTTCCGCAGAACAAGAAGGGTACGTTCAGCTACAATTTCTGTATTGAGGACCCATACGAGGACGTTGGGACTGGCGGGCTGAATCTCGGTCGCCACCTTCACCCCGCGAAGTTCCAGCTGGTGAAGCAGGAATTCCTCCGGGCCGCGCAGTGTATGGAGCGTTTCTCCCCACTGACAGCTCCAGAGAAGTCCGTCCTCGGTGTTCGTCGGGCGGAGTTGCGGCACTTTGAGCGAGACCGGGACATGGATCGTTGAGTGGTGGAATGCTTTCGGTTAGGTCGCTCCGCTGGGATCACAGACGTTTTTTTTTTTTTT
>NW_008825803.1:0-16040 GCF_000691245.1 Trypanosoma grayi | reverse complement strand
TGTGGTGGCCCGATACAAGTATGGGGTTGCATGCTAATTTGCCATTAATCAGAAAGTTTACGTTTTGTTTTCAGCAACACCACAATCCTTTTCCCCCTTTTTTTTTGTTTTATGTTGCTTTGTTGTTGTTGTTGTTGGCTATCGCATTACTTGACGTTTGTACACATAGGTTTAGGGCACAGTGGCAGATTGGCCAGCACACTTACAAACGCAAAGAGAGACTCGGAAGACTTGAACTCACACCCGTCGCGCTGCGGTGCCGTTAACTTGGTCCTTCTGGTGCGGTGTCACGGATGAACACCATAACACGTGATGCGCGGGAGCGTCTGGCCCGCGAGCACATTGAGAAGGCGCGATCGCTCAAGAATGAAACCACGGAACAGATGGAAGAGGTGATGCGGCACCTGACGTTGTCCATCACGTACAACCCGCTCTTCGTCAACGCCCTGCTGCTGCGTGCCCACCAGGCGGTGCGCCTCACCCGCTACGACGTGGCCGTCGCGGACCTCTCGATTGTAATTCAGCTCGAGGAAAACGGCTTCGATCGCCGCCGCCTCGCCGGGGCGTACGGCACCCGCGGAAACGTGTACCGCAAGATGAACAAAGTTGCAGATAGCATCGTCGACCTCTCACGCGCCGTAGAGGTGGAGCCGGACAACGGCACCTGGCTCTATGAGTTGGGCCTCGCGTACTCCATGCAGGGCAGCAGGGCACTAGCGCAGCACTTCTTTGCGAGTGCACTAGTCGATAAAGTTGCCGGCCGCATGACGGACATTGTGCGCTTCCGCGCGCTTTCATGTCTCGGCACGTGCAAGCTGAACGCGGGAGACATCAACGGCGCCGTGACGGTGCTGAACAAAGGCCTTGAGATACAGGAGACGGCGTCGCTGCACAACTTGCTTGGAATCACGTACTTTACACGCGAGGAGTACAAGGTAGCGTTGCAGCACTTCCAGCGGTCGCTGGAGCTTGACTGTCTATGTAGCGAGTATCACATCAACCTCGGCGCTTGCCTCTTCCAGTTGGGTCTCATGTCGGAGGCGCTGAAACAGTTTGAGGACGCCGTGCTGAAAGGCACCAGACAGGCGCTGCACCACTTCTTCCGTGGCAACACGGCGCTTGTGCTCGGTATGCACCCACAGGCCCTTATAGATGTGGACGAGGCGATTGCGCTGGACCCCGCGCGGGAGGCACATCACTACGCCAAGGCGCTAGCTTTCATTGCGGAGGGAAGGCACGATGAGGCACAAGCCGAACTCAACACCACAGTGGAGCTGAATCCTGCCTTCCACAAGGCGTGGGTGCACGCTGGCCTGCTTAACTTCCTGAAGGGTGAGCTATTTGCCGCACTCAACTGCTTTGCGCAGGCGCTGGAGCTCAAGGAAGCGGACCATCTTGTGCATGAATCCATTGGCCTCGTGTACTACAGCCTCACCTATTACGACCTCGCGGTAGCCTCCTTCACGCGGTGCATCGCCCTCCGCCCCGAGGAGGCATCGTTCTACTTCCGCCGTGGCGCGGCGCGACTTGTGCAGGGTGATATCCACGGCGCCTACCTCGATCTGCACGAAGCAGTGCACGAGCGCAAATTCCGTGAGCCGCAGGTGCTGCATTGCCTTTCTGTCACCCTTGGCCAACTAGGTAGAGACGCGGAGGCTCTGGAATTCTCCAATGAGGCAGTTCTGCTTAATCCCAAGAATTGCCGATATCTGCTTCAGCGGGCGGAGTGCTACTACGCAGTTGGGAACTATGCACAAGCTGTTGAAGACGCCTCGACAATTGTCCTCCTTGGAAGCAAATGTGCGGAGGTGTACTACCTGCGGGCACGTTCGTACTACGCACTGCGCCGTTTTAAAGAGGCACCTGAGGATCTTTTGCAGGCAGCTTCCCTGCAGCCGTTGCTGCGCGACAGCGCTGACTATTGCTACGCCCTCGGGGTCGCGTACCTGCACGCGGGGACGAACCAGCATGAGGCAGAGGCCGTGTTCACGAAGGCGATCCAACTCCACCCCAAGCCACCGGCGTGTTTCTTTGATGATCGCGCCACGGTGCGGGAGCAGCTTGGTGACACTTTAGGGGAGCTGTCGGACCTCGACGCGGTGCTGAAGAACGATCCCAACGACCCCAATGCCCTGCTGCGCCGCTCCTTGGCCCACAAGGCGCTTCACCGGTATGAGGCGGCGGCGAGGGACTTTGAGAAGGCGAAGTCGCTTGACGTTGTCGGAGACGTGCTGGCAGGAGTGCCGTACGAGAAGCTTTTTGACATCGACCACGTTGCATGGGGTGTGGAGGAGTGAGTTCCTTTCTGCGGGCTGCGGCTGCGGGCTGCGGCTGTTTGCTACCGGAAATGTACAGTGGGGCGCCGTTGGCGCTAACAGTACGCAATGAACGAAGGACGTTCGGCACGATGTTTTTCAGACTTGCTTCTGTTTCCTGTTTTGCTGCTACAACAATAAATGATGTCAGAAGAAAATAAACAAACAACAACAACAAAGAATGACTTTTGGTTCTGCACCTGTGAATGCGGCGNTTTTTTTTTTTTTTTTTGTCTCTGGCCTTTCTCTCTCGCACCCGCTTTGTCCATTTATGCCTGAAGAGAAACAAGAGGGCCTTCACCAAACCCTCGACACACACACACACACACAAACGCGCGAGACCCCACTCTTGTTCTTCACAACACCCACAGTCATCACATATATACACGTAGGCACAAGCACAAGGAATGCTGCGGTGCTGCAGCGTGGCCTTGTGCTCTGCGGTTCATATAGACACGGCCTTCCGGCGTTCGCTGGGATCGCAGAGTACGCTTCTCGACTTAATTCCCGTTAAGAAACCGCTTCTTGACGGATCACTCAGTTGGTTTGTTGACGAAAACATTGAGATCGTTCTTGTGTCTGGCGTGAAGGGCACCTCACCGGACGAGGTGACGAATAGCGTGAAGCGACGAGCTGTGCGTCTTCTTCAGCAGTGTGGTGACGACGATGCGGCCAAGGGCAGCCACGCGATCAGACGGTGCGTCGAGGAGGCGGCGACGGTGCGGAGGCTCCTTCGGCGCCTTGACCTCCAAGTGCGGCTGCGTTTGTGGAGCCAAGATGCCCTCACACACAATGGATCCGCGGCATCATCAGAAGTATCAGTAGCAACAGGAAGCTTCACTGGGGAGGAGGAAGAGACCAGTAGTGCGCTGTACTGCTCCATCTACGAGACTGACACATGGGAGCCGCATCAGCAGGAACGACATCTTGGTGATGTCTCGGCGGTGTTGTCCGTTCAGCCCCTCGGTAAGCTCCTGTGTGAGGCTCTGCAGGTGGTGCGAAGGAACGCGGAGGCGAAGGAGCGTCGTTTCGTCGCGGATTCATATCACGAAGCGTCTCTGGTCTTGTCCGCAGCTGCGGCGGACAGGGCCTTCACGGCTCGTGTATTTTCCTTAATGAAGGAACTAGTACCGTCCTTCACAGAGGATCCTGCAGCACGGTGGATTGCGTTTCCTGCATCCTACACCGTTGAATTTGATGTTGTGAAGTGGGACAATGATGAGACGGGCATTTCGAATCCCATGGCGGGATCGTGGGTGCTGTGCGATGATGTAGGGAACACGGAGATGCGTGATGTGCCGCTTGTGGTGCTCAAGGGCAAGACGGGGTTTGTGTACTATGAAGAACACCCCTCCTCGGCGCATCAGCATCCGCAGCATCTGCTGGAGGAGTCCAGGCTTGAACAGCTTGTGCACCTCGGTGCGATTGCCCGTGTTTCTACTCGGGGGAGTGGGAACTATGTGCCAGGCGTCATGCGTTCATTCTGGGCACAGCCACTCCTTCAGGCCTTGTTGCTGCTTTCCTCTGGTGAGTTTCTGTGCGGCCGCTTTGCCCCAACGCAGGTGGAGGATTTTGTTGGGAGCTGCGGGCGAATTGACGTTGATTCGTGGCTGAGCGATCGGGGAAAGCCCTTGACAGCCCCTCTGACTCCTTTGTATTTACAGCCCTTTAGTGCTGTGAAGTTCCTGCAGGAGTGCTTGCCGCTAGAGCTTGGAGGCAGAGCGTCGCTGACTGCTACGGTAGGCCCTCTGTGCTTTGGGTACTACGTGGCAGCTACGTCAGGGGGCCGTGTGGCGACAGCCACTAACTGTTTCTCTTCCGTCATGACGGCGCTGTCGATGCTGCTGCCATGGTATGAGGCGACGCCGGTTCGGCCAACCCTCACGGAGCACACAAATCACCAAGATCATCAGCAGCAGCCGAAGCAAGAGACAGATGCGGAAACCAGAAACCCGTCATCCCCGAAGGAGACTTTTCTAGGTCAATTGGATGACGCCAAACTGCTCGTTGTACACGTCATCGACGCACAGAAGACGCTGACGAAGTTGGGCGTGGCTTCGGGTGTTGTTAGGGAAGAGACGGTTGAGTATTTGGATGCCGCTGGCCGCCGGGTTCTGTTTTTTGAGCAGATGGACACACTGCCAGGCATCGAACGCCTGGTGAAGCGGATGCGGCGCAGCCCATGCGCGTGCTTCCTCTCTGTCACTTTTACAGACAACGCGAGGACGACGCGTGTGGTTTCGTCCCTCGCATTCGGTGGGCCTGTACCGCCGAAGCCGCCGCCGTACGTGAAGCGCATTCGCATTCCTGTTCCGTTGGTCCCCGGCGCGTTCTTCTCGCTGCGCTTCACTGGCCTCTTCGACAAGGAGCAGAAGGAGCATGGCCTCCTGCAGATATTCGAGCGTTACGCGGAGGACCCCAAGCAGTGGCCGCTACGGCGTCCGTCGCCGTGCTTCTTCAACTGCTGGCGGCTGACGAGGGGCATTATCGATGCCATTACGCGCCACGACGCGCAGTTTCGCTACACGCTCGACCGCACGTTTGCGAAGGACGGCGGCGCGACGGTGACGCTGCGCTTCTACTCGGGCGAAGACATGACGCAGGAGACACTACTGCAGGAGAGGGAGCTTCTGCCGCACGCGCGAAGGTGCTTCGCGGAATACGCCGCGCGGTGGTCTGTGGATGTGCCGCCTGCTGAGACTGTCTTCTTTTCGTTGCAAGAGATCAAGAAGACTATGCCGTTATCGTGCAGGAGCTTCGTGGGGGCATTGCTGCAGAACAGCGAGGCTTGCATACAACGCGGTGATGGAGTGTATTTGGAGCTTCAAATCACCGCCGACGTGAAGGTGCTTCTCGCTTTCAACAAGAAGGGCAATAATGTTGAGGGGGCGAGGGAACTGATTAGCAGGACGTTTCTAGAGGAGCAATTTCCAATGCTTTACCCAATAACTGTACTATTACGGCAGGCACACCGCTTTTTATCGCTCAACAGTGGTGAGGGAGAAGGTGATTTGATGTTTAGCTGCCAAGATAACAGCGATGTGGGACGTGGCTACCGCTGGGAACTCCAGAGACATGCCAATCCTGCTGGTGCTGGTGCTAGTGGTGGTGGTGGTGGTGGTGTGTGTGTGAGTGTGCTGGAGGCTGCGGAGGGGCCGTCACGTCTGGGCGCGTTAACTGCACTTTTGGAGAAGCTTGATCCCCACGCAGCCGAGGCCGCGGCCGACGATTCTGCTGGAGTGGTGGAGGAAGTACCTGAAGCAATGGGAAGAAGAAGAACAAAATCAGTTGTCAGGGCCTTTATCCAGACTGCGCAGCCGCAGACAATTGAGGAGTACCAGGCGGCACTTGCCTTGCAACGCGGTGCAAAGAAGATTCTGCACGCATACAATGCGACTCTCAGCATGTTGTTAGTGAAGAGTGTTGACGACGGTGGGCACGGAGAGGCGCAGACGGAGACTGTCATCCGTGCCATTCCGCTCACCTGCGAATTCCCTATTGGTGCCGTCGTGCACCAGTACTACCGCAGGGAGCTTCGCCTTCCCGTCCCGCCCCCGCCGCTGGACGCCAATGCGCTGCGTCAGCTGAGCCTGGTGAATATTTACTCCACATGCCAGTCGAACTTCGTGGAGCAGCTGCCCCCGCTTAACGAGGCGCTCAAGGTGAGTCAAACCCGAAGGGGGTGGTGTGCGGTGCTTCGTCTGCCGGGGCGTCTCTTTGCACTCGACGCGCCGTCACACGTGGAGTTTGTGTTGCAGAGGCGTGGAAAACATGAGGCGAAGCGGGACGTTGTCTGCCAATTCTTCCATGCACTCCACGGCCCGACACCTGCGGAACTTGCGCAGGTGCTCTCAGAGGCAATCTGCAATGATCCGCCGCCTTGTATTAGCTCTGAGGAAAAAGACGCCAGCAGGAGCCGTAGCAGCAGTTGTGGTACGGCGGGGCCGGTGACGTCTCGGGGCAAGGACGCGTGTATGTACGACGAACTTGTGCGGCTGGTGGGCGCGAGCCTCCGCACGCTTGTGGGCTACGACGGCGCGGTGGAATTCCGTCTGAGTTTCATCACCGGCATCAGTGCCCGCTACGTCTGCTCCCCGCCGTGCAACGGGGATTCTGTCGAGCTGTTTCACGCGCCATTCCACCCGA
Source organism: Trypanosoma grayi (assembly GCF_000691245.1). Classification (NCBI taxonomy): domain Eukaryota; phylum Euglenozoa; class Kinetoplastea; order Trypanosomatida; family Trypanosomatidae; genus Trypanosoma; species Trypanosoma grayi. Next base: position 9,579 of record NW_008825803.1, on the reverse strand, counting down.
CACTGTGGCTGCCGCTGCAGGTCCTTGAGACGCTCGTGTCGTGTGCCCGCCGGCTTGTGCCCGAGGCGGATTTGGAAGCGTGCCTGTTGCGTGGGGCTGCTGCGTGGCCGTCCCTCTTCCTCGACACAGCACGCAACGAGCGTCTCTTCTGCACGACGTTCCTGCGCCGTTACCTTGGGCTGCGCACGTACGAGGAGAACGACGTGGACGAGTGTGCGGCAGTGCCGGGCACGATGTACGCCGTTGAGCGCACACAGTGTGTTTCGGCGGGGCGGTTTGAGGCGTCGCTGCTCTTGCTGCAGACACCGCGGCCGCCCATCACGACAACCTTCACAAAAGTTCTTGCGTCGCACCTCAGCTCATCACCGCAGCGCGCGGAGCTGGAGTTGTGGCGCGGCGTCGCGCAGCGGTTGGCGCAGCTGCACGAGTCCCGCGCGCAGGAGGGCGTCGACAGGGCGGTGCTGCGCGCCGTCAGCGTCCCTGGTGTTGGCGCCACACGCTAGCCGCAACGGGCGTGGCAAAGGCTGCGGCAGACGAAATGAAAACCTGGCTGGGTTGCATTGAACTGTTGTACTTGTCTTGGTGAGCCAAGGCTCCTTCTGTGATACCACGCCTCTCTTGTGTTCTTTTTTGTTCTCTCTCTTTTTTTTTCCCCGTGTGCGTGTTGGTGGAGAGAGAGAGAGAGAGAGAGGGGGGGGGGCGTGTGATGTTCACGGAGGGAGAACTGGGGGAGTTGGCGCTTGTCGACCTTGACGACGACTTTGTGGAGGCCAATGTGCGTAGCAGGAAGTTCGACGTGGAGTTGGGTCGCCGCGTCGTACAGGGCGTCTGCGACGGCTTTGTGCAAACGTTTCTTGCCGACGACGACGTGGCAACGCTGCACCGACAGCTGTATGAGTGCGACGCGTCCCTGGCCGACATTGAACGTATTCTTCGGCAGTTTATCGTCAACCTGGAGACCATTCAGAAGGACATTGGCGATGTGCGGGAACGGCTGAAGCGTGTGGGTGTCCAGCTCGTCAATGCGCGGGCGGCAGAGCGCGTCGTGTGGGGCGCCATGTCGCGTTGTGTAGTGCCACCAGAGGTGGTGCGTGTTATTGTGCAGTGCAGCGACGAGGAGCTGGGGCCACAGTTCATGCTGAGTGCGCAGCAGCTGCTGCAATTTCTGCAGGACCGCAGGGAGGGCAGCTGCCGGATTGGCGCCGGTGTGCCACCCGTCTCGCTCACGTCGTGCCGCCTGTACACGGAGCAGCTGGAGATGCTGGACCGCCTGACCGTCCACGCGTGCGTCAAGATGAAGCGGTTCCTCACCAAGAAGGTGGCGCTTCTCAGCGTGAAGAACACAAACGTGTCGATCCAGCAGGAGCACGTGCTGAAGCCGTATGCTTTCTACGTGCGCTTCTTGCGCTCTGCTGCGCCGCTGCTGCGTCACTCGCATCTCGCCAATGAGCCCAATGCGGAGTCGCCTGCATATCTACCGCTCCGCATTGCCAAGGCGCTCTACGATGAGCTCTGCCGTGCGTATTGTGACACCATGTCACGCCTTTACCTCGCCCGCATCCGGCAGTATGTGATGACGCTTAACTCTATGGAGAGCTCGACGCAGACGGTGCACCTGGTGCCGACGCAGGCGTACGTGCTGCCGTTGCTCACCGACGCACAAGAGGCGACGCCGCTCTCGACCTTTGCGCTCGGCGATCGTGGAGACATACTGGAAGATGTGACTGCTCTACCACTAGTGCCGGCAGTGGAACGGGCGAGGCGGCGGCGCCACTTCTACGAGGAAACGTTCCGCTCAATGAATGTTCTGCTCTGTGATGCCGTCACGCATGAGTTCCTCTTTACGTTCATGTTCTTCTCCGGCGATATGTCTGTCTTTGTCGATGTGTTCAAGCCGACTATTCAGTTCGTTGTTGACTACGTGGCGGAGGTTATGCTTGACCAGGGCGATGGCTCGGTGCGGCGCATGTTGCGCGATGAGTATCCGCAGGCGGCCGTCAACGCCAACTGCCGCTTTGACTGCTATGGTCTGCTGCTGCTGATCCGTCTCTGTCATGACTTCCGTTCCCTCATGAAGGATGTGCGGCGGCTTAGCTGTCTGGAAGGATTCTACGACTCACTATTGCTGCTTCTTTGGCCAGCGTTTCAGCGGACGTTCGAGCGGCAGATGTTGGCGATACGGTCGGCTGACGTCGCAGTTCTTGCACGTGTTTTAATGAACGACGATGGCCACCGCACCGCGGCGTGGGTGGCGCATGTACATCCACTGGCGAAGCGGTACGCGGCTTTCACCACCGCCCTCATGACGATCAGCCGTGGCTGCGGTTTTGATGCAACGGACGCCGTGGGTGAGGCATCGCTTCTTGCGACTATGACAGAGGGCGGCGGCGGCAGTAGGGGTCACAGCAATGATTACAGTTTCGCAGAGCTGAGGCGCCTGGCGTGGTGTGCGGTGGAGGCGGAGCGTGCGAGTGACGCGGCGGACAGCGCGTCACGCTTTGCTGTTCTGGCTGGTAACCTCTCCTTCATGCGGGTGGAGGTGGTGCGGGTGCTGCAGGAGATGGGTCGTCACCTCGCCACTGGTGACGCAAAGCGTCCCGAGCTCCACGAATTGTACGTCCTTGCCTTTCTGCTGAACAATCTGCACTACATCCTCTCCGCCTGGCGTGTGGCATTTGATGCCAGCAAGAGCGATGATACGGTGGAATCCAACGGGGATGATTATTCCACCCTCAGCGAGGACTACCGAGCGTTGGATGAACTCAAGAAGTCACGCCGCGGAGATCTTGTGGGGCGTCTTGTGCTGCGGTATTTTGCGGCTGTCTACAACGTTGTGCAGTGCGACGAGATGCCTGAGCGGAGTCCTGCGGAGGTGCTGGCGACCGCAGACGCCTTCACGCAGAGTTGGAAGAGTGGGCTTGACGACGTGTGCAGTACGGTGCGTGCGATGCTCTTCGAACCCGCGCACGTGAGCGAGGTCCTGGCGCAGGTGTGCATGGACGTCCTGCTCTGCAACACGCGGTTCCACGCGTGCGTGTCGCGGGCGCTGGACAATATGGGCGCTGAAGAGACACGCCGTACCCTTCGCTCGTATGTGGTGACGAACCAACAAATGCTGCAGTACATGCGAACCCTCGCGACAATGCCGGAAGACGAAGAGGAGGAGGAAGAGGAGGATGAAGGTGGGGCGGATCTGTGACATTGGCACCTGCGGCGCGTGAATAGTTGTTGTTGTTGTTTTTCTCTTCGTTCTTGCATGGCATTTATCAACAAGCAGCAACAATTGCGGTGGAGACGTTCATCTCTCACTGGAGCTGATACTTTGCAGGCGCACGGAGAACGTGCGTGTCATGTTGCTTTCCTGTGGAGATCGTTGTGCATTTTTTTCCCCCCTTTACCCTATTTTTTGCTGCGGTGGTTGTGTTGGCCGCTGGGAGGTGTCCATTGGGACAAGTACGTTATTCCGCACGCGTGTGGAGTCAGTGTGTGTGCCTGTGTATATTAGTTCGGAGCCGCCAGGGGGACTGTGAGGCGGGTGAGAGGAAGGGCGTAGAGAAGTAATTGGATTTGCGGCATCCCAGTCTTCATCTATGGACCAGATGAAGTTACTGCAGCAGCGCTGGGCGGACATGCCACAACCACGTAAAATCAAAGCGCTGCGTGTTGTGGTGTTCGTGTGCTACTCCCTTGCGCTGCTGTTCTTCGTCATTTACGCCTTTGGCGGCACGACGAAGCGGGTGAGTGAGCCGATGCCAGTGGTGCTGTTCATGGAGTCCATGCCGGGCGGCATCATGGCGTTACGCTACTTGGCAAAGCGCGCGGACGTCTTCATCGCTATGATCGTGTTGGCAACGGACGCGTGGAATGTAAACCTCAACGCCGCATACGACAACACCGCTGCGTTCATTGCGATGATGCGGAAGGAAGGTGTGCTGCTGTACGACATACCCATCTACTACGGCAACAGCGTGGCGCAGGCAAACGCCCGCTTTGATGAAGATGTTTCTTTCACTTCAATAAATGTGTCACATAACACGACGTCCTGTACGTACCGCCGCGTCCTTGATCCAAACGTTCTGCTTGATGCGGATCGTTTGTTCGGCGCGTCGGATCTCCTTGATGGCGTGCCGATCTCCGCGCCCAGGAACAACAGCGATGGCAGTACTCTCAGCGGTCAGATGGAGTTCTTTGACGTGCCGCTGTTGCACTACTTGACGCGCCACACTGCGTCGTTTCTGGTGTTGGGGCCGTCGACAGATGCGGCGTGGTTCCTGCAACAGCACCCCGACCAGCGGTCACGTGTGTCTCTTGTCATTATGGCCGGCGGCGTGATGGGTGCCGATGGCGACACGCGTCTCGTGTACCCGCCGAACCGCCGCTCCGAGCTTCACATGTTTTTTGACCCACACGCGGCCAACTACCTCGTGAGCGGCGCGCACGGCCGGCAGGTGCTGCTGCTGCTGCTTGACGCCGCCCCGAAGTGGCCGGCGCCGCTGTACGAGTCCCTCATCGTCGCCCGCGCCTCGTCGTCGGCGGCCACTTCCGCCAATGTGGTGGCGCATGCCGTTAGCGGGTTCAACAGGCGGTTCGCTGCGGAGCTGCCGCTGCCGGTAGAGGTCGCGACGGCAGCCTATTTCGCGGATCTCCACATCCGCGGTGGTGTGACAGTGACGGAGGTGCCGCTATTAGTCGCCAATGGTGTTGCGATGGCGACAGACGGCATGCTCGGTACTCCTGCCGACGTACACAAGCAGCCGACCGGCCTAAAGGTGAAGGCGGTATTGAAGCTCCAAGAGGGTACGTTTTGGTCGCGGTTCGAGAGGGTAGACAGGCTCACTCTGTGAGATGTGCAACACCACATACAACTGCCCTTCTTTATTTTTCCCAGTCTCTGCAGCATTTAATGCTCTCGCCTGTTGCAAGGAGAGGGGAGGGAGGAGCCATTGAGCGTATTTCAAGGCGGTACTCCCTTTCTTTATTGAGTGCTCCGTTTTGTGAAGTAGTTGTAGCGCTTACTGCTTGCATGTTTAAAAACTTTTTTTTTTTGGGTGCTGTTGTTGTTGTTGTTGGTGCAATTTCTTGTGGCTCCTTCTGATCTCTTCGCTGTTGCTGGTGTAACTGCCTTTCCCACTTTTGCGCTCTCCCAACAACAACAACAACAAAACAGCATAAGTGCGTTAATAGGGAAGAGGCAGCCGACTTCCTTAAGTGTTATCCGCCAATCAAAGAAATAAAGGATACGAGAAGTGCAGCCATCACACAGCGCGGCAGTACACACCAGCAGAGAGGGTGTGAAGGGCCACGCGTAACACAAGAAAAAAAGATCGTCCCTTCTTATATCGCCCGCGGTAAGGACGAGAAAGACGTGTGTGATAGATTCACTACGCAGCTATACCGCCTTTACACCGCCAACATCTCACGACGAGAGTCTGCAGCAGAGTAACAATAGACGTGGACACGAGGTCACCTAAATCTTCACTGTGTGATCCACCCCGTAAAATAGATAGATCAACGCTCCCATGAACAGCAGCAATAGCAATGCCACTCTTCGGGCTCTAGACATAAATGTGCTGCCCTACCCTCAAGGGAAGGGCTTGCCCTTGCCAATGCCACGGGCACTGATGCGCGGTGACAATGAACAGCGTGTCTCAAACCGTGCGGTTGGCGGATGTGGCGCTGCAGGATCGAATGTGCCGTTGAGTTATGGAGAACTACAGAGGGGACTGCGCGATGTGTTGTCTCACGTTGAGCTTAGGTGTGACGGCGACGCGGAAGAACGCAAACTTTTTCTTCTAAATGAGTTTACACGTCTGATGAACGCCGCATCCGAGGAGACGCGGCAGATGTTGATCCCCACCCAGAATGACTTACCTCTAAGTTTTCGCGTGCTGGAGGTGCTGCATTCCCGCCGGCGGGTCCTCTGCAGAGGATTTGAACTCACCCTCAACGAACTGAAGGAGTGGCTCTCGCTGGCAACGCTGATTGGCGAACAGGATGTGGCGCAGTTCTTGGGGCAGTACGCACGTGAATTGGGCCCCGCCTCGCGGCAAAGTGTGGAGGATGCTATATATATACACCAGTCGAATGTGGCCGCTCTGTGTGGTGCGGTGCTTGAGATCCCCACCTTGACGGGCACCTTCTCTCCATTCAACTCCCACTACTACACCATTGTGCTGGACGACTTGATCTCAATGGCCGACGAGGCACCGCAGGCGACGTTGCTCCAGTCTGTGCAGCGCGAGGTAACGCTGGAGATGCGCGAGATGCACGTGGAGTGGCTGCTTCAGGTCACCTTGGCGTCCAATCTTCAGCTGGAGACGTTCTTTCTTGCTGTGTCTATTTTTGACCGGTATTTGTCGAAGGTGAGTGTGCCGCGCGAGCGTCTTCACCTCGTCGTCTGCGCGTCGCTGTTGTTGGCATCAAAGCAGGAGGAAATATTCCCTGTCCCGCTGCGCACTCTGGTGCGCTACGGCGGCGACCGCTTCTCACTCGAGATGTTGGTGGCGATGGAGTGTCAATTATTCGCTACGCTTGGCTTTAATGTGGTGTGCCCCACATTCAGCGCAGTAGGATTGGGTCTGCTGTTGCAGCAGGATCCCCCTGCCAGCGAGCAGCAGCGCTTTTTTCTTCTTTACACCCTCGCGACTCTCGCCATTCGCACACACTTCCGGCAGTGCAGACTCTCGTCGCTCGCCGCCGCCGCTGTGTACTTGGGCCGTGCAGTGTTCAACATCCCATCGGGGATGCCGAGCGACGAGGTGCGGGCATTGCTGCCGCTCGTGATGGCTGCTCTCTGCCGCAATCCCGCCGTTGGCGCTGGCGGCGTCTACGACATATTCGGAAGGAGCGCCTTCTGCGAAGTGAGTAAGCTGAAGCTTCCGGAGATTCTGTAAGAGGAGGTTTATGAGTGACGACGGAGAGGAACGAGCCATACTAGATGCTCTCTCTTTCTGTGTGTGTGTGTCTGTCTGTCGTTGTTGGTGGAGGGGGGCTACAGGGCATTGTGCTGTATGCGTCTGTGTGTGTGTGTGTGTCTGTCGGCTTGCATGCACGTGCCTCTCTTGTGCCGTGCGCCCGTTCACCGACCCCCGCATGGCAGCCTTCTTGTGGTCTTCCACTCTCTTTCTCTCTCTCTCACACACACACACTCACAGACACACAGCGAGCGAGTGAGAGAGAGTGTGTGAGAGAGAGAGAGAGAGAGAGAGACTGAGCAGAGGAAGGCGAACATATATTCTTACTCCTTTCCTCGGCGTGTGGCCGTCTTCCCTGCGCCGTTTGGGGCGTCTGCAATAGAGCACTCTTTCGCACCGCCGTGTGGTGGAAGTAAATGTTGATCGCCTTCATTTTCCTTTGTTGTTTTTGTTTTTTTTTTAAATTTCGTTTGTTTTGTTTGTTTATAGAGCGCAAAAATGCACGCCCGCGTACACGAGAGGGTGAGGCGAGAGGGGAGCAACAGAGGGAAGGTGGGACGCATGCGCCCTCGTGTTTGTGTGCGTGTGTGTCTGCTGTGCCGCTGCGTGGAGAGGAGTGGGGTAAACACACCGCCACGGCAGCAGCGGCAGCGGCAGCGGCGCCAAAGAAATGTAACAACGTGAACGCCTCCATTGAAAATGGGTGTTGGGCGCATGCGTACGCGTGCGTCTGTCTGTGTGTGTGTGTGTCTGTGTGTCTGTGTAGTTTTTTTTATTATTATTATCTTCCCTCTTTTTCATTTCCTTTTTTCTTCGCGTGTGTGTGTGTGTGTGTGTGTGTGCGTGGCTTTGTGCCTCCCGCAGCGCATGTGCTTCTGTGTTGATTTTTTTTTTGTTCTTTTTTTGTGTGTTTTGGCTTTTTTTTTGTTCGTCTGCGCGTACGCCCCTCACCGCTGCGGCTGCAGTGAGACCCTCACGCCCTCCTCCGACTAGATACACGCACAATCACGCACGCACGCACGGGGCAACTTCCCCCCGCCCCGCACACACAATCACACACACCGAGGCAAAAGGAAGAGGAAAAAAGCAAAAAAAAAAACGGGTCAGAAAGGAAAGCAAAGACTTTATTTTTGTGTGTTTCTTCCTTCTTCATATAAATGCTTTCTTCCCCCAGACATCTTTCTTTTTTTTTTTTCTTCTTATTTTTCTTGTGCCGTCACGTTACGGTGTGGTGGGCGCAACCCTCTTGCATCGCGGCAGAGACACGCGAGAGGGGTGGGGTGCCTGCGCCGGACCGCTCTTTTCATCTGAAGCCAAGCCGACGCAAAAGACAGCAGTGAAGACGAATTGTAAAGGACAGAGTACAATCTGGGCTTGAAGCAGGGATCGCCACCGCACATGAACAATAACGGCAGCTGCAATAGGGTTGCCTCAAGTGATAATGTGTGTGTTTTGGTTCAGATTACCCCCGTCCCTCTACTGTCATCGTCCCTGTGCTCCTGCACCATCTATACACATCTCTCTTCTGGTGGTTGTGGTTGTGGTTGTGGTGTCTGTGTGTGTGATTGTGTACGATTGAATGGTGTGTAGTTCCTTGCGCTTCCTTCTGCCCACTTGTGGTTTTCGATCTGACACAGGGTCATCTGTGGACTGCGAAAAGTATACGAAGTAAGCGAATATTCATCAGGGTTGGTGCGCACATCATGCCGGAGGCTGTGATCATTGACGGTAAGGCGATTGCCGATGCGATACGTGCGGAGATAAAGGCGGAGGTGGACCAACTGAGTGCCACACACGGTGGTAAACAACCAGGGCTCTCAGCAATCATCTGTGGTGAGCGCAAAGACTCGCAGACGTACGTGCGGCTGAAGGCGAAGGCGGCGGAGGAGTGCGGCTTCGCAAACTTCAACGTCAGCCTGCCGGCGAGCGTAACGCAGGAGGAGCTCGAACGTGAGGTGACGAAGCTAAACCAAAATCCGGCGTGCCACGGCATTATCGTTCAGCTTCCTCTCCCAGACCACATCGACCCCAACGCCGCACTGGGGAAGATTGCGCCAGAAAAGGACGCCGACGCACTGCTCCCCATCAACGTGGGGCTGCTACACTTCAAGGGTCGCGAGCCGCCCTTCCTGCCGTGCACCCCCGCCGGCGTTATTGAGCTCCTGAAGCGGAGTGGTGTGACCATCAGTGGAAAGCGGGCGGTCGTGCTTGGGCGCAGTAACATTGTTGGTGCACCGGTTGCAGCTCTGCTAACGAAACACAACGCTACCGTCACTATTGTCCATTCTGCTACCCCGCTTGAGGACATTATTGATATTGTCAAGTCGTCTGACATTGTGGTGGCGGCAATGGGGAAGCCGGGATTCGTGCAGGGTGAGTGGATCAAGGAAGGCGCCGCTGTCATCGATGTTGGTACAACCCCTGTCGACGATGCGACGAAGAAGGCGGGGTATCGCCTCGCGGGGGATGTGTGCTTCGAGACGGCGCGGCAGCGTGCCAGTTGCATCACGCCAGTGCCGGGCGGCGCTGGCCCCATGACCATCGCAATGCTGCTGAAGAACACTCTTGCTAGCTTCAAGAGGAGCCTTGACGTGGCTTAATATACCGAAAGACAACAAAAGGCAAGGAAAGGGAACAAGGACATATATATATATATATATATATA
>NW_008825802.1:0-24831 GCF_000691245.1 Trypanosoma grayi | reverse complement strand
CACGTCCATTACGGCATCGTCTACGCGAGTGCACACCGTGCCCACATACACATCCGTGTTGATGGAAGCGTTCATTGTGCTCTCCAGCACCCCCAGGGACTTCTGCAGATCGCTCCCTTCATAGTGCTCATTCAGCGCTCGAATTTTGCTTCTGGAAGAAACTAGAGATTCTTCACTGGTGGAGTACGCCTCAAGGAGCCCCTTATAACTCTCCGCAGCTCTCAGCTGGACCTCGTTCATGCCCAAGTTGAAGCCACACCTCTTGTTTAGCCCGTTTCGGCTTATGATGATGCACTATGTAGAAATGAGAAAAAGGACAGATGCATCCATGGCTCATCATGTGAGCACCTGATGTTTTTTTTGTTTCGTGTACAGCGGGAGTAGCATGTAGCCTGCCCGTAAAGGGGTGAGTTGTAGCAGGGACTGTAAATGGTATGGGCGTTCCCTTTTCTGGGGGAGTGATGCAAATGCCTTGAATAGCACCAGACAGAAATAATGTCCGTCGCGTCAGAGCGATATGTATGCAAGTTTCTTGTTAAACACAATGTAGGTGCTTAGAAGCCACATGACAAAGATAGGAACGATACTTGCTAGCGAGATAACTGTAACTCGCCACCAACAACCCCACGAAAAAAAGAAGCCCTGATCAATGGTCTCTGGGAGGACCACAACAGCCAAGAAGTATGCGGCAATGGAGAAACACTCGGCGGCGATGAAAAGAAACAGATGCAGACGGCGCTGGCTCCAGAGAATTCGAAGGTGCGCCGTACAGGCGACGATGACAAGTTCTGTCAGTATCAAGGACGTGTACGCGATTGCCATGATCTGGAACATCTCCTCATTAAACAGATGGAGTGATAGGTACATCATGATTCCTCCCTGGAAGACAGAAATCCATGCCCACTGCAGGAATGAGCGCGTATTCATCGAACGCGACTTAAGTAGCTCCTTGTACAGCTGTGGAAACTCACTGATGTCTTCCTCTTTGATGTCTTCATCGAGCACCAATGCAAAAACTGGGGCCATAGTGAAAACAGTTGTGTACCCCATAAGAAGATAGCCGTTGAAGACAGACATGGTGGTGCCTGCGAAGAGGAGCGAGAAAAACGCCTGCACCACGGAATACACCATACCGCGGTGCATAATGAATTGGCTCATGCGACAGGTGCGGCGGTACGAGTTGCGTCCGTGCCACATAATTAGTCGCACACTGTGAGAGAACTTCGTGATGGAGAAGTCCGCGGCCATGCTGGCCTGCTTCCCCTCGACCCCCTCAACGCCGATCCCGACATCTGCGGCAAGTATCATCGAAACGTCATTTCCGCCGTCCCCTATCGCAGCCATTCGCACCTTCTTCGCGGAGTACTTGCGCATGGTGCGGATAACGGCTGCCTTTTGCGTGGGCGAGCAGCGTGCCACGATTACGGAATACGCCAACCGCGACACCTCCACGAAGCTCTTGGACACGGGTTCCATTAGACACAAGGAAAGTGCCCCACCATCTAAAATAAGTGTCCATGGCGTGCTGAGGAACGTGCCGTTTGGTTGCGTGGCGTAGCGTCCATTCAGTTTGTCTAGTTGCTGCTGTGCCTCCTCCATCGTACGGCATGTCATCACTTCCACCGCGGCATGCCGTGGAATGAGGCGTGTTGAGCGGCCAATCGTTGTGGCCGTTTCCACCTTGTCCCCGGTCAATATCCACACCTTTATGCCACCCATTCCCAATGTCTCGAGCGACGTCGTGACGTCGTCCTGGAGTTCGTCCTCTACGCCAGTGACACCGATTAGTCTCATATCCCGCTCGATAAGGCGCATCGCCGAGTCCAGCGACTCGCCGCGCGTATCGCTGAGGTCCGCATTCGCCTCATCGTATCGTGCCAAAAACGCACTTAACTGTTCCTCAGTGAGTAATCGCTGTGCGAGCACCAATGTTCGAAGTCCCACCTGCGCGAACTCTTGGCAGCTCTCCTGCAGCCAATCAGAGGGGCGAACAACGGTGGCGATTTTAAAGTCGGCCCCCTTCATGAGATACTTGTAGCCACCCTCTCCTGTCTCTGTCTTCTCACGGAGAATGATTCCCATACACTTCCGTTCCGAGGTGAAGGGAAATGACTTTACAATGTCGTAATGCACTCTTCTGCCGCCCGGGGTGGTGATCTGCATGCAATTCACGTCTCGGTGAACGAGAGAAATGCCAAGGGAACTACAAAACTTCACAAAGGCTACTTCATCTGGTGAAGAGGCTTGATACTCCAAATGACCATCCTCCATTACCGGACTCACATTGTGACACAACACAAGAGCAAGCAAGGCTTCACCAACAGATGCAATATCACGTACCAAGTTCCTTTGAGACACAACAGTAGATTGTTTGCCGCTCTCCACTGCGCTGCCACTACCCATATTATACGTCTCGTTAAAAAATGCGGCTATAATCCTTCGGAATCGATCAACTTCATGATAGTTCAACACAGTATCGGCGCCAACTTGAAGTACGCGAAACTCCATCTTATTCTTCGTCAGTGTCCCAGTTTTGTCAGTGAAAAAGTACTCCAGCCGACCCAGTTCCTCCGGGATATTTGTGTTTCGTGCCACCGTCCCAGGCATTTTACCATCACGGTAGATTTCATACGAGTACCACATGCGACCCACATCCACATTCACACGCATAGAAATAGGAATAATGGCAGACATGAGAATGAGGAAGCGGAGAAACATCACAAACCACTCTCCCTCAAACTGCTGCAAAACAACAAGTAGAAATGAGATAACCACGAGAAATAAAAAACATAGCACCCCAATGAAGTTCAGTTCACGTTCGATGAAGCCCATCTTGGTGGAAGGCTTGCTAGAGTTCATAGCGCTACGAGTGTCAACGCCTGTATGCAGCACCGCGGCTACAAGTGAGCCAGATGCCACAACACAGCCTGCCCATAGTGTGTTCTCAAGAGAAATTGCCTCGGGCTCCCCACCGGAGACATCCATCGCTCCTACAAACTTGTATATGTCTTTGTGAAGAGGTTCACAACGGATATTCGCTCGAAACTGAGCAATGGCTTCATCACTAAGCGTCTGTGTGGCCTTTAATGCATACCGCAGTTTCCAGTCAGTCTCACCATCTAGTTGATCTGTCCTTACAAAACATGTCCCACTCTTCTCTGACGTACGCAGCAATACACAGTCCGCCGGAATGCGCTGACCGTGGTGCAGCAACAACAAATCACCAACCTGAATAGATGACGCGCGCACAACACCTGTTTCACCACTTGAAAGCAGCCTCTCAACTTTTGTTTCGTTCGCTATTCTGTCGCGTCTGTAGCGTTGAATATCGTCCACAGCGTCCTTAATGAGCGAGAGAGAAACTACGAGCGCTAACGGCGAAAAGTACGTAAAAAGAAACCCCACCTTAAGATCAGGGATTAGCTGAGACATGGCGAGAAAGAGATAAAAAATGTTAAAGAACGCCCTAAACTGGTGGAAAAGCGCGAGGGGAAGAAACGACACAACAGAGTACCGCCGGTTGTTGACGGCATTGTCAGGAAAGCCCTGTCCTGACCACGCTGTTGTGTCACAGCCCAGCGCGATAGTCCGCGGTTCGTCTACACTCGCCACCTCCATATTAAACCACCCCCTCACAACACGTGTCAAACCATGGCGCTTTGTTGGAGGAATCGGCAGTCGCAACGCTACATCAGCTTCACTGCTGCTACTATTTACAGACAGGTACACCGGCGCCATTTCAACTTCCTCGTACATAGAAAAGCTACACCAAAGCCAAATGGGAAGAATAAAATCAAGAGCACTCCCCCAGACGAGGAGTTCCAACGCACAGGGCCTCAAGTGCAGATAAAGAAGAAGTCATCCCTTGAAATCCCTCAATCCGTTTGCATATCACAGCACCTCGATTTCTCAGCTAAGCGTCTGCCCTCCACTATTGGACAATAAAAAGAAGAGCTGAAAGAATGCAAATGACGTCTTATAAACACCCACACGCTTTTCCCCTTTAGCACCGCCATACGCTACTCTCTGCATCACAGAAAAGAGGCGATCCGCTCCATCACGTCCAGGTTCGACAGCAACCCCCGCATACATTCCGGGCCCTTGGAAGTGACAAGGAACAGACCGCGCCGCCGCTTCCAGAGACTCGGCTCTGGTGTGACAATCATGACGGCGGCGCGGTACCACCAATCCGTGCCACAGTCCGCATTGCCAAAGCAGAACCCACCACCAACTAGAGTTCCCAGCCCCAGTACAACCCACGCCGTCTTGGCGAACAACTTGTACTGACTCCCCATCGCCTCCAACGCGTCCTCATCAGAAAAGTTTATCCCTGAGGGCGTAGCGTCTGTGGTGAGGAACACCATGCGAGCAACGGCCTCCTTACACCGCAGGTGACGGGATCCGAAGGTGCCCTCGCGCATCTCATATGCGTTGAAGAGCAGGCACTGGTTAGTCATGGAGGCAATGTTGTGCATCACCGCGTCAACACCTTTGAGGAACTCCGGTTGTAGCCCTGCCGGCGGGTAGGCGTGGCGCAGCACCACTCCGAGGTAGCGGAAATCAGATTCGTCATCGCCATCGCCACTACCCTTCGTGCTTCCTAGCGCCATGGCACTCATCACTCGCGCAATCCCCTGCGTCACGGTGGTGCGGAGGCTGGCAGAGATATACGACACCTTGTGTCCCTGTTTGTACAGCCGGTACAGCAGAACCGCCCGATACCCATTCTCCACGCGCCGCACCTCATGAAGCACGTCTCCCGTCCACGCGGCGTACGACATGGTGATGGTGCCGTCCTCCGCAACGGCCGAACTAAGCGCACCAAGGTCCACCGTTTGCGCAAACTGCTCCTGCTCATCATAGCAGCCGCTATACAATGACGTTGTTGAAATACTATTCTCGCCGGCTTCGGTAGAGTTCCGGCCAACGTAAAACACAAGCTGCCCATGCCGCTTCACGCCACGCGCCTCTCTGTCCGCCTCTGTGGCAACGGTGTCTGTATCATGAGCAACTGGAAGCTGCAAGGATATAGAGCCAAGCATGTCGGCCGACGACATGGAGTCGCGATGCGGCACGAAGAAGTCGCCCTCCCCGTAGATAACGAGCTTGTAAAGCTGAACGCGAATGGACATGGCGGAGGGGCACAGGTGCTCGTGGACTCGCCGCACCTCCTCCGGGAAGTCAAAGGATGCGAGCGGGCCACCAATGCGCAACACATCGGCTGCGGCTTCGTGTGACATGCGCAGACTTGGGTCCAGGACGTCGCCCCGCCTCTCCACACCGACCAGCGACGGGTCCAGCTTCGCGTAGAGTGAGTGCGCCACGTCGGCGCCAATAGGGAGCATGACCCGCTCCGCCAGCACGTCCATTACGGCATCGTCTACGCGAGTGCACACCGTGCCCACATACACATCCGTGTTGATGGAAGCGTTCATTGTGCTCTCCAGCACCCCCAGGGACTTCTGCAGATCGCTCCCTTCATAGTGCTCATTCAGCGCTCGAATTTTGCTTCTGGAAGAAACTAGAGATTCTTCACTGGTGGAGTACGCCTCAAGGAGCCCCTTATAACTCTCCGCAGCTCTCAGCTGGACCTCGTTCATGCCCAAGTTGAAGCCACACCTCTTGTTTAGCCCGTTTCGGCTTATGATGATGCACTATGTAGAAATGAGAAAAATAGCACGTGGGTTCCTTGCAGTTTGCTGTTACCCAGGGATAATCCCTGGAGCATTTTAAAAAATACACGTAACCATTCATGTAAGTGTTGTGCTTAGTTTAATGTACCTTTTCCCATATCATCGTCATCATCCATAATGTCACCTCCAGTGGCCGCGGCGACCTTTGTGTACTTGCCCAATTTTAGCTTATTATAGTTTGGAGATATAACTGCAATATATCCTTCGACTGTGGGAGCCTGTACGATGAGTTCGGGTCGCTCCATTATCGCTGGGTTCAGCTCCAATACAAAGCCGTCAATGCACGCGGGGATGCTGTACACAGTCCCGTCTGTCATAGTGATAATACACACCTTTGTGTCTTCCTGGCATATAATTGCATTTTTCTTGCGTTTGCCCACTACCTGGATAGCTCCCGGCGCCATCCTAGAATTGCCCCGACCGGAGCCAAATACCACGGAGGACACACCAAGTTTCGCTCCATCGTCGGAGTGTTGTATGATGTCAGTCTGCTTAAACGCGCGGACGGCTGCGTGTGACTCGTCGAGGCACAGCACACAAAGACCATTACTATGCACTAACAGTCTGCAGTTGTTGCCTTCCACGCCTTTGCAATTCTGCACAATGTACTGGTGGTAGTATCGCTCCGTGAAGTAGTCAAACGTAGAGGGTTTAGGAGCCGCGGAGCATGCAGATTTCGTGGCATCCATCGCTCTAGAGGAGCAAAATAGAAACAATAAGAGAGAAACAAAGCACAAAGTTTATGTGTTAAAACAACCTACCGGGCGAATAAAGATTGATGAAAAAGACGAAACGCTACATATCGAAGACGTAGAATGTCCCTCCCCCACCCCACCGGGGGCGAGGTAGAAGATAGAATCCACCGAAGCATACACAGAACAGATAGACCGATTCGTAGAGTGAGATAGGCAGTCCTCACGGCTGCAAGCTCCCAACAAGGTGAGAAGCCTCAAATTTTCGCTTGAAATTCTCGCGCTTCTTCGCCACCCCCTCGGTGTAGGCGTCCTTGAAAAACTTATTTCGCCTATCCCTTATATCCACCTCGAGCACCCTGTAGCGGAAATTAAACGGAACACGTCCTCCCGAGGCATTGCTCAGTCGCCTCGCGAGGTGAAAACGTTGCTTATTGGATGCCCCACGATTTTTCACAGCCTCAACCTCCAGCAGGGACCATTTGCGCGGCCTGTCCTTCCGCCGACCTGGCTCCTGTTGTGGCGCTGCAGCTGCTGACATGTCTCGGTCCATCTCGGCATCGGGCCCCAAAGTATCAAACTGTTCAAACACCGACCCTAGAGATGATGCCTCCGACATCAGAACACCAACAGGCGCCACAGCGTGCTCAGATTCGTACATGTTCATGAGCTTCTCGTGTTCAAGTTTCGCCTCTTCATCTTTTGTTTCACTCTGTGTTGGTGTCGTGTTTACTGCCACCAATGGGACTTCCGTCTGCTCCTCTTCGTTCAGCATATCCAACCATGCAGTGCTCATTGTTGGCGTCAAAGCCGAATCCAGCACCGACGCGGCTTTCCCTGGCGTATGCCTCTGCGTAGGTATGGAAGCGTCTAGTTTCGGCTGGAAGTCTACTGACACACAGAAATCAGGGTTGTCGTTGATGAGAGCTTCTTCTTTTTCCACGATCCCCTGTGGTGGCTCGGACGACATGACGTGTATCTCCCCAGCAAAGATTGAGGCAAGTTCGCCATCGCGGAGTCGCCTCACAAGAGATGTATCATCAGTGCACAGTACAACATTAGACTCCCTCGGCGCCACCGCACGTATCATCGCAAGAACCAACAGCAGGTGATCGTTATCTGATTGACCAGGATCAATACCTGCAGCGCCGACAGCTGCAGCAGCTAATGTGTGGGCAAGAAGACACTCACTGAAGTGGAGGACCCTCGCCTTGGTGCTCTTGTTCTCAGCAGTAACAAATGCGAAGAGACTACGTAGACGCTGCGATGCTATAAAGGATTCTGCTTGATTCGCCTCGCGTAGCGCCGTATCAAATGAAACGATATCTTTGCCCTGTTCAATCGTGGACGCCAGCTGTTTAAGACAACAGTATGGCACCAGAACCAAGGAACGGATTCCACTGGTGTCGCTATTGGACTTTCCCAGTTTGAGGAATTGCTCACTTGTCTCCACAAACGAAGAGTCTAGGACAAAGATGGTACCGTACCCCACTAATTTCTTGCACAGTGAAGAAATGTCTGTGGACACAAACTCTTCGGCAGGCAGCGCGTAGTCACCAAAATGCTGAAGCGATCCGACTAAGCTAATGTCAAGCTTGGGCATGTGTTTGGTAATGTCATCTAGTGCTCTGTTTACTTCTTTTTCACCAAGGACACACCTGTAGTGATGTGCGGCAGCCGTGCGGAAGGAGTCGTTCAATACTGTGACGTCCACCAACGAGCATGTGCCGTGGTGTTGTGCGTCCAGCAGCAGCTGTTGTACCCGGACGGGCCCCAAACCCTCCATGAGTATACGGAACAAATCCACCTGGTTCAGTGCATTGCGATAGTGGAAAAAATCAGCATATTGGAATTTCCAGAAGAGCTCAACCTCCCTCGTTATACCGTAGTCCACGTCAATTTTTTGCCGCTCCTCAATCTCTCGCAGTTGCTCTTGCAAAAGCGTCATCTGCTCGCCCGATGACCCTTCACAACGCACAATCATCACAGCCCGTGTCAAATCAAGAACGCGCAGATTCGCCTCCTCCATACGGCGGACTGTCCGAAGCGCCGTAGAGGGCTGCGTCAGAGAAAGCGCCACGATTAGGTAGTGGTACAGCTCCGACGTAACTCCACCATCTTCAACAAGCTCCTTCCTAAAAGCAAGAACAGAGGGGTCGGCGTAGCTGCGCCAAATGTCCCGTTCACCCGCTCGGTGCCTCGTCGCACTCTCACCACTCTTTTCTGCCGAGATACGCTGTCGGTACTCTTCCACAATCGCCACAACACGCTGCACGTTGTGTGCAAATGTGGCTTCTTCCAAATCAGCGACGAGACCCTCGTGGAGAATGGAGTCGCGAAGCCGAGGACTGGACAGAGTGGGCGGTGCCCATGTCATGGCAGATTCCAAGTGCGGAAACGTATGATGTTGACTGATTGTTGGCCAGCCGCCGCACGCGGAGTGCATAGTCTCGTCGTCAGGGAGGCTGTCAATAAACTGCAGGAGTTGCGACTTGGCGCCATCCGCTATTCGTGGTCGGAGTATCTTGAAGGCACGGAACATCCCTGCTAATTGCCGTGCTTCCTCCTCCGTGGACGGTTGATGATGCNCCATGGCAGTGTTGCCGGTCAGGTCGTGCTTCACCACTGAGCAGTACCGAGCCATGTACGTCTCCCATACTGCTTCCGCCATGTCCTCGGCACTCTCGTCATTGGGTGACAGCGCCGCAATGTGGAGCAGCCACGTGTAGTGCGAGAGCGGAAATGTTTGATCCGTCTCCACCAAATACTGCTGCCAGCGGAACGCTGTAGTCAAGTCACGACCGGTGGCGCACAGACGGAAGAACTCCTGGTATGTCTCCGTTCCCACCTTGTGGCTGTGCACCATGACCTGAAACACCTGCTGCGCGTACAGGTACGCCTGCTGCCTCGCCGGCGGCCGCCTCTCAAGGCACATGACGGTTGTGCACCACGATAGCAGGCGGGCACAGTGGTAGTCACTAAGCAGGTGCCGGTGATGGTGCAGCGACCACGCCAGGTACCACGGCCGCGGCTCGCGGTACAGCTGGCGCCTCAACTTCTCAAGTCCCTGGCTGGCGCTCCACGCGCGGAAGATGTCGCCGTGCTGCGCGCGGACCTTCACGCCACCCCACATCGCTGCCCTACCCACACACAACCACAACGGCGAGCTTGCCTCAGAACGGCAATTCAAAGCAACCAGCAGACCAAAAACAAAAAAAAAAAACAGAAGAAGACATGTATCGTTCTAAAGTTTGCATTCCTCAAAAAGGGATTTGCCACGAAGTTGCAAAGGGACGCGCACAGACACAGACCCCAGCCGGCTCGGAAGAGTGCAGTAGAAAAATTTTTTTTTTTAATAACAACAAGAAGAACACCATAGTGGTGCAAGCGTATTAACGGAACTTGCTTGGGAAGAGTACGACAAATCTAAATAACGACTTCCCCTCCCTTCCTCAACGCATGCGTCTTTCATCTCTTCTTTTTTTTTTTCCTCCAGTGCTTTCGGTCAATACTTCAACTTTGCGTTTTATACTTCCTACCTGCCGTGTTGCACTCACGTCACCGTGATCATTATCATTAGTGTTAACATATCATGCTGTACAACACACGGACAGCGTTGAGAGGGAGCGCCAGGAAGTGTACGAGAGACGGCGACAGAGAGGGGTTTGCATAACGGGAGATAATACGTGAAATTGCATATATCTATCTGGAGACATGTCTATATAAATAAGTGAGTATATCTTCATATACACACTGATAAATAAACGTATACTCCTGCCACCCACACACTGCGAGAGCCTTTGAGAAACAATCCCCCGTGTGTGACGCAAAAAAGAATGATAAATGTCGCATCCTCAGATATCGAGAGAGAGAGAGAGATGAGAATGATCATGAAAGGGAAAACTGGTGTGTGGGAAAGAAGAACACAAAAATTCAACCTTCTCCCGCCAGATTCGCTGCTGTTGCAGAAGCATGCCTAACCAAGATCTCCTCTTCCCCCTTCCAACGCCCCACAAAGCACTTTCTTACCCCTCTCTGCACACACACAGACATACATACAGACCCTCTTCCCTGACTGCCCGAAATGCTTTAGCACCTCTTTGACCTCATCCTTTTTTTTTTTTCATCCCTTAAGCCTTCTGTTTCCTTGATGACCTATTTTGCCTCTCTTCATATCCTTTCCTTCTCTGTGCACCCGCGACCATTCTTCGGCTTGCTCCCCTTCTGTCTCTCTCGTTCTATACCGCCGTGCTTTCTTGGTACCCCTTTGTTACTCGCCGCTTTGACTTCTTTGTTGTGTAGGCTCACCACCTTGCCATTTTCATCTTATATCAGGTATTACGTTAGCAAATACATCATCTAACAATTGTTTTGTTCCCCCCCCCCTCTCTCTCCCACACACACACACACAATCTCTCCCATCTGTTTGCTTCTCTATTACTTTGGTATCCCTTTTCACTGCTCGTGTCTCAATCTTCCTTCGCTACAGCGCAATCAATGTGCCCTCATCATTCGGTGATGACAACACAAACGAGAGTGACTCACACAAACAAATACCACCACCACCACCACAACAACAACAACAATAAACTCATCAACCAACAAAAAAAAAAAAAGAAAAAGCGAATAAGCTAAAAAAAGAGGGTTAATGGGCAGGAATGACCCGCACCTTTTTGTGACATTACCTTCTCCACCTGGTCCGCGCTACGACCCACGCTGCCACGGCTGCTGCACCGAACCCGGCGCAGACAGTGGAGATTACGACGAGCCGAGTGCGACTGCCCATCGCCCGTGGCGCGTTTGCTGAGGGCACCTCGCCGGCACAAATGAACTGCGCGATGCAGGCGCGTATCGTATCCCGCATTGGTATGAAGTTCATATCAAGCCCTGTCACCGCTCTGTGCGTATCTAGGTGCTTCCGGACGCCCACGGTACGCCACAGGAATTGCAACTTCACCTGCGCCTGCGTGGCACCGAGGAGGAGCGTCATCAAGGTGTTGGCGGTGCGTGTAGGTGGCGTGAGGTGCGGGTACGCCTCTTTGATCATCTTCGCAAGCTCAGCGTAACTAAAGCACCCGTTTGACACTATGACGCGCTGGTCCCTTACCTCCTGAGACTCCAGAGCTCGCACATGCGCCTCAGCCACATCGCGTACATCTACGAAGTTCCAATACACATTGGGTGCATACGGGAAGCTCGAGGAGGCGTTGGCCAACTCCTGTATTCGCATCATGGCATCGCTAATTTCCTCCGTGTGACTGGGCCCAATCGTGATGGATGGCAAAACCACCACCAACTCCACACCGAGCATATGCTTTAGCCGCCACGCCTCTTTTTCAAAACAGATGCGCGCGTACGGAATGAGGTCAGTCGTCGCCGTGGCGACTGTGTTCCAGCAGGACTCATCAAAAGATCCCGACGGGGGATCCGGGTCGGTGATGTGGAACACGGAGGACGCTGCACCAGTTATGACTACCCGCTTAACGGTTGACTTTCCAACCAAACGTATAGCGTCGAATAGTGCCTGAACAGCACTTACATGCAATGTGACGGGGTCCTTGTCTCCTGGGGTTCCGGCGCAGCCGCAGTGTATGACGTATTTGCATCCCCGCAGAGCGTCGCGCAAGCTTGCTGAGTTTGTCATATCCGCCTCGAACACACTCAGGCGCTGCTCGGGATCGCGGTTCATGGAGTAGAGGTCTGTTTGTTGCTGCTGACTTAAAGTATTGGGGACTGTTGCCCGAACGGTGTAACCGGCGTCGAGGAGCTTGGTCACAACATGGCTGGATATGTAGCCAATGCCTCCAACAACAAGCACATTCGTCTTATTTTTGGCACTCTTAGCACGCTCCTTCTCGGTTTCAGACGAAAGTTGGTTGAGTATTGTTGACACTGTTGCCCCTGGCAAGACCTGCTGCTGCTGCTGCTGCTGCTGCTGGTGTTGTTGGTTATTGTGGCGCGAGCTGGTGGACTGCGGCGTTTCCTCCTCTGAGACGATATCGCCATTCATTGCGTTGAGGTCCAGAGCACTTCCAGAGAAGACCTTCTGCAGAGTGTGCACACAAGGCTGAGGGCGAACAGGCTCGCCGTCTTCAGTGAAGAAGTCAACGCCAGGGCCCAATACGTGAGGCTGCTTTACTAAATTAGGACGGCGGACGGTCTCCATATCTTCTAGAGAGAGACAGCTTCCAGAGAACACGCGCAGCATGCTGTTGTTGTTGTTAGTTTCTTTTTTTTTTGTTATTTTCTTGTTGTTGTGGACGTGCTTGCTCACCTTTTTTTTTCCCTCTGCTTTGGAGGTCCACGCACCTTATACCTTAAGTGCCTCTTAATCGCGCTCACACTCCCACACTCTGCCTTCTAACGGTGCGATGGGTAACAGAGGGGTGTGGGGGTGCGAGATCCTTTTCTTTTGCTCCTCCTTCTCCTTATCGTCTTCGTCCCCCCAACGATTTCTCCTCTTATCTCTTTCTCTTTCCTTTCACAGACACACACTCTCTCTCTTGCCCTCGACCTGGTGCTCCGCTTCACTAACCACGCTAAGGATCGCACTCCTGACGCTCCGCGGCAAAGGCTCACCGTTGTGGATGACACTAAAACAAACTTCAGTGGCACCCAACAAAACAGAAAAAAAAAAAACACAAAAAGGAAACGAGGCGAATCTGACAAAAACGACAATGTGAAAACACACATAAGTAACATTTGAGAGATAGAGAGAGGGGGCATTCATTGTTGATATCCAACGACGAACGGCGGTAATGCGAAAAAGAAAAGGGATGCACGCTGAGCAACCATGTAAAATGCCCCCGGCAACGTAACATTTTGAGATGCTGAAGGAAACAAGAACAAAATGCAGGGCACATTTGTGATTAGAGCACCATGATTATCTAGTGACGGTAGTACACCACCTGCGACTCATCATTTGCGGGACGAGTGGCAATGACGCCGCCCAGGCGCCCAAACTGCTGCTGTTGCTGCTGCTCCTGCGCATTGCCCACTTGCTGGAGGGGCCTGTTCACCCCGACGGACCGACCACAACGACCCGACCGCACTGGCTCCACTGACTGGCCTTTCGTTGTCGTCGGGCTGTCACCCAGCAGCAGCGGCGGCGGTGGCTCCGCTGTGATGATCCGATCGGCAACAGCGACTCGCGCCTCAAGCGCACAAAGTGCTTCATCTAAACGTTCATCATATGTGTCGCAATAAGTATTATTTTCAACCAAGCCGGTAGGGGGCACACTCTGCAGGTTTGTCAGACTAGTGGCAGAAGTACACTGTTTCTTTTGGAGAGGCTCTGCGTCTAATGAAAGGGCTTGAGATTCGGCAGCGTGGCTTCCGGATGAGGCAACATGCTGCTGTCGTTTGCTTCGAGTTTCACTACTTGACGTACCCGTTCCGTCTTTAGCACACACAAGTGAACAATTACTGGCAACCGTCACCGTTGCTGCCTCCTCTACCATGTCGTCCTTCCCATTGAAGGTGATTTCTGATGTGCACGTGAGGCTCAAGGTATCCATGGCTGGTCCCGCTGGTGTCGTTGTTCCGGCCGTGTTGGAGTCCGCGGACAGTTGGAACCGCCACACGGTATGCACAAGCGAGGCCCGCACAGAAGACGGCAGCTTCTGCCATGGCCGGTCCACGTGCACGAATGGATACGGAGGAAGCTCCGGCGACTGCGGACACAGCACTTTACACCCAGAGTGGTGAACTCTGCCCGTGTTGTCCTGCGACATCACGAACGGTTCCTTTGCCGCATCATTGACGCAGAGACACGCTAGCACAACCTGCATCCACACTCGGTCTGTTACACCAATGCAATCACCAACCCGAAGCACCGTGGACTCGTTACGGTGCAGTAGAAAGCGATCCTGCCGTGCTTGCTGGTTGCCAGGGTTGACCACAACTGCACACCGGGTAACCTTTATTGCATTCTTGCCAAGACACTTCAGCACGAGGCGTTGCGGAACATGCGGGTGCACTCGGCTGGTCAACGGCTCTTCCGCAGAAACACAATTCTCTAGCGACACCGACACCATGCGGCGGGAGCAGCGGGGGTCGTTGCCGAGACGCCAATAGAATTCCGGCGAATGCCTGCCGAAAACCTTGGCCACCGTATCACGCACGTCAGCAGAGGGCGGCGGCACCTCCACATAAGGGAGTCCCGCGGAAGTATCGCTGCAGTGCACCAAGAAACAGCGAATCTCCATGTAACTAGTTTCTTCTGGAAAAGAACCCCCCTACTCCAAAAGAAGACGAAACAAGACAAAACGCATACACACACACACACACACACACACACACACACATAGGTAAACGCATGGATGGCCCCAGATGGACATTTAAGCAGATTTGGTGCTCATGAAATAGAACAGATTCGTTTGAAGGGAGTCGGCGCAGCACACAGTCGTCACACTGACAACGGGATAATTGCCCGGTTACCTCCCCAAGCAACAACTCTAACACAAGACAATCAATTTAAATGCCAATGTTGACATTATCATGTCTGCTTGTGCAGCACTGATGGCAAAAAGAAACAACAACACAAGTCCTTTTTTTATATGAGGAAAGAAGAAAACAGCAACCCTCCTCCTACTGGTTGAATCTGCGCTCACGCAATTTGACGCGCGAAATCGTAATGCCGCTCATTTCGTGATTCTCGGAAACGATACAGTCAGGCCTGCTGCGAGGTCAGATTCTTTATCACCTCCATCCAGTGCTGAGCAGCCGCCATGAAGGGTCGAACGACGCTTGCCAAGGCGTATTCATCAGCGTGTGCCACGTCCACGCAGATATCCATAATGATGAGGTTGTTGAGTGTGCATATGCCCACACCGCCACCAGCCATGTCGCGACCCAGCAGTGAGCCTTCGAGTAACGTCTCAAACAGACGCAGCCGGACCTCCGCGCTCGAAGGCAATGTGTTCGCGATGGTGGCGTACATGAACATACGCTCCGTGGCGGGGTCTAGTGTGATGAGGATGTTTGCACCATCACTCAAGGGCACAACACATGTGTCATTGTCGTCTAACTTCAGTGGCGATATGTTGAGCTCCTGCGATAACTTCTCAAGGCTGCATTGTACCGTTTCAGAAACGGTCTTATTGGCGCAACGCAACTCTTCGCGTTGCTTCTCCAATCGTGTCTCTTGCTCCACGAGCTCCTTCTGCTGTGTGCGGATCTGTCCTTCGAGGGCATGCACCAGCGCCCGCTGCTCCTGCTCAAAGAACGCCTGTTCGCGGCGCAGTCGCCGCCGTTCCTCCCGCATGATATCGAGCTCCTTCACGAGCTCCGCCTGCTTCACCTGCCACTTCTCTTCCGCGGCCCGCGCGGCACCGGCCTTCTCACTTTCTAACTGTGCAATGGTGCACTTCAGCTGTTCAACCTCTTCTTGCAGACGCCAATCCGAGCGGGCATTGGCGAGTTCCCGCTCCGCCTCTAATAAACGCTCCTCCAGACGAGCGTTCTCCAACTCTAATTCTCGATACTCACGCTCGGTGCGTGTGTCGCGCCTAGAAAAACTTGTATCAGCGCGTGGGGGGCCGGCAAGTTCGCCATTAAAACCATGAGCATCACGGTGACGACCACTCTGGAGCGGCGTCGATGACCCTGCCATAGGAGAGATCGGCACAAAAGTCTTCGCTACTGTTGCTTTACCTTGATGGCTCACAGTGCTCGCGGACATCGAGCGGCTTGACGGCCGGCTCCCGCCAGCACCAGCACTGCTACTTGCTCGCTGTGAGGCGTGCACGTGCTGCAGCCGAAGCATCGCACCGTCTGTAAGGCCGATGTCACCACCACACTCGCCGTCCTGCATGATCCTGCCCTTGAAGGAAAGCTCCTGGTGCTGGGGACTGAGTCCCGTGGCGTGCTGCAGGTATCGTTTCACCTTTGTCGTTGTTAACAGATGCACATCCCCCTCCATCACAAGTTTGTATTTGAAGCCATCAATGTCGGAGAGGACGTAGACGCACTTGGCGCTATGACCAGCGCCATTCACCATTTGTCCTTCACGTGCGCGAGCAAACAGCGAGCACCTGGTTGAGAAAGAGAAATGAACCGAACGAGAGAGAGAGAGAGAGATAAGGAGAGAGGGGTTGAAAGGACAAGAGACATAATCACCCAAAAAAAGAAAAATACGACATGAGTTACGGAAGTGAAAAAGGCCATATTTCCCAAGCAGTGAGAGAAAGAGAGACATACCTTGCCGCTTATTCAGCTTTCCCTTTGTTTCTTCCATTCATTGACGCACCCGTTCGCGATCGTGTTCCTCATATACATTCCCACTGTTGCTCCCCTCCACCCCACCCCAAACACACACAGACCTACAAAAAAAGGTGAGGGGATGAGGTGTGATGGGCATCACGTCAGAAAGAATACACGTAGCGCCTCCGCCTGCTGCTCCGTGCGCTCCCGCACGCGCTGCTGAATGGATTCCCTTAAGCGTACTACATCTTCCGCCGCATCGCGAATAGCATTTGGGGCGTCCGGCGACTCGCCCAAAGAAAAACCCCACCGCTCGTCATGCTCCACGCCACACTGCTGCAGCACGTAGCGGGCTCCCATGCACAGCTGCAGCCCCACCACAAGACTCGCCGACCTCTTCACCGTCATGCCAATCTGCTGGAAGCTCAGCTTCTCCTCGACACGACCGTCTTCGACTTGTGTGGCTACTGAAACATTCGGCAACGCTCGCGGCGGCAGGGAGCGGCGACTGCCGCCGCTTCGAATTGAGCTGTTGGCACTGCGGAAACCCAGTCGACTCTTTCCCGCCACAAGTTTGTACAGAGAATCATCAATAAAACCCAATGACGCGGAGAGGAACGCCGGGGCGATGACAGTGTGTATCTTCTCCATAATCTGAGAGAGAAACTCGTCCTTCCAATCCATCTGCACTTTCATATCTGGCATCCACTCAGTCTCAATTTGGTGAAGGAACGAAATAATCCGCTGAAGACGCTCTCTAATACCTGCTTCCAACAACAACAATTGTTTGCGCCGTTTTGGAAATGAAACGAGAAGTACATTTGCCATATCCTTCTCCACACTGCGGATGAGACCTCCAATGAAACGCTCAGCCGAGTCCCGCAGCGTCGAGAAGGTCTCGTACGCCTGCCACTTCAGTTCAAATGCAAAAGCAAAAGCAACGAATTGATCAATCTTCCCCAACCACCGCACACACCGCGCAAGAAGTTCCATCCGCAACTGTGCCTCCTCCTCGTCCTTCGCTACGAGGGAGTTGATGAATGTCATGGTGTACTGCAGCATCCACTCTGTTGCGTACAAGGTGTTCACCAGCGTCAGCGCCAGCGGGGTGATATACTGTTGTGCGTATCTCATGACAGCCTCTGCACCTTGAAGTGGCACCGCGCTTTCCTCCTGCATGGGGAGCCTCACCTGCGTTCGCGCGTCACCCTCCTCTAAAATCGTAAGGACGATGGAAAGAGACTCCAACACAGCATCAAAGGTATGGGGTTTGCAACCCTGTGCAATACTGTCCTCAGCTATGCGCATATTATCATCCAACTGCTGGTGAACCTCTTTTAAACTCTGCACCTCCACTTCCACCTTGGTAAACTGCTTCATGACGCTTGACGGGGAAGTGTCAAGGAGTGCCATGTCGGACTGGGTGGCGCATGCGTTTGCGGCACTTTCCACGTCGCCTCTCTCCGCCGCCACTGTGGTTGCAGCAACGTCAGTCGTTGTTTGCAGCGCCGCCTGCGGTTGATATAATCTGCCGTGAACTGTTCGCTCTGCGGCATGACCGAGCCCACTGCCAAGCATCAGCTCCTTCAAATAAAGTTCCTGTCGTAGCAGCTGCCGCTTGTGGAAGGCATCGTTGATGCCCGCCTCCGCCTCCTCACGGTTGTATCCCTCTTTGAATTGACCAAAATCGGAGTAGAACGGCGTATCGCCGGTCGATTGCTCCATTTCCATGGGTCTTTCACGCGGGTATGAACATAAAAGAACCCCAACCTACGACAACATCAACAACAAAAACCCCGCAGCAGGAAAGAGAATAGGGAGAAAGCACACCACCCGCACACAAAAGAACTAAAAAAAAAGTCCCATCACTGACAAAACATGGGTATACAGCAACACTTCTCTTCACTCTGAATCAACGTTGTCAAATACCCCCATTCCAACTCTTTCTGCTCCAGTCATGACTGTAGATCTTTCGTTAGCAGCAACCATAGAATAATGCCAACAAACACTACGACACACACTGGTCCAAAGGCACCACACTGGTGTTCAAGGCCAAAGGGGTCTTGAAAGTAAAATGTAAGGAGAAAAACGCCGTCTTCTCGACGCAACGTCATCGCAGCATTTGCAGGGGTGAGCCAAACCTTGCAGCGCCCCCCACGCGCCCTCCAGTTCAGCAACTGCCCACTGCCGCGGCAATTCGGGCTGCGCACTACCGCAATACGCGAGGAAAACACGGTACGGCACACCACCTCGTCCGGCAATCGAGGCGCGCAGACAAACGGATACACAACTTGTAGCGCGTGCGGTTCACTACTTGTCAGCTGTTTCGTAGCCCATCGAATTTCTACGAGCACCTCCGCTCCCACCTCTGCCACTCCACCTTCCATCACGTCCGAGGCTCCAGGTGTGATGCCGTAAATCGCCCCTGAGTCTTCACGCTTTGGGCTTGGTGTGGCATCCTTCGATGACGTTTGCAGAGCCGGCATCAGTCGCAGCGAGGAGAGCTCCGACGGGTCACCCTCGACGCGCACTAACTCGGCCGTAACGGCTTTCTTATTAATGCGGGCTGAGAGCGACAGAACCGTGCCGGCGCACTCACTCACAGGGAATATGAGAGCGAAGCGGGTCTCCAAACTGTTCTCAACACGATACGACGTCTTCAGGCGATACACCAGGGTCTTTTCTGTCATATGAATGGAAATCCGGCATGCTGTGCAACGAAGCGGACCACCCAACGAGCGACCCAACGAAGCAAGCTTCTCCAGCTGGTCTATTGCCTTTACTGGAGTGGCGTTGTCCGAAGGGGGTGGCGCGTCTTGACTGCAAACAGCATACAAGCCTGTCATGGCATTTCTTCGTCGCCACGCTTTTGAAGCGGGTCGCTGAAGAGGTTTGGTGCACTCCTCACTCTTCACCATTTCCCCCCCTTTACCCTTGGCGGCCACACCATCATGGCCCAGCAAAAATAAAATAAAAAACAAAAAAAGGAAAAAAAGCAGTAATCATGATAATAGTAAAACCAATTTTAAACCGAGCACGTACCAGACAACAAAAAAAAAATAGGAGTGCACAACACACAGAAACAGTACCGATCCACACTCCATGAGTGTAAAGGCCTTTTACGCGACGAATACCGAGTCTATCTTCCGATAGGAGAGAATAAGGCACACCCAGAAGGAGAGACGTCGCCCGACACGATCCACACATGAACTGGAAACAGAGTGACAAAGAAGCGCCCACCAAATCTGGGGAGGGGGGGGAGGTGTCGGGCACATCTTTGTTGTCCTGCTCTCCTACTCGGCCCAGCTTAATCTTCCCCATCCACTGATGAGTCGCTGTCGTCTTCGTCGCTTTCATCATCATTACCTGAAGAGGAGGAGGTGGCGGAGGAAGAAGAGGAAGAGGGAGATGAGACATTCGATACCCTCGACTCCATTCGTGGAGCATGGCACTTGACGCACTCCGGCAGAGTGGTGGGCATGAGAACCCTGCAGTTCGAGCAAAACCACAGCACCACATCCAGCCAATGTGCCGGGGGTGTCCACCGCACCTCTTGTGTCTCACTATGAGCGTAGTAGACGTGCTGCGTGACAGGGTCGTAGAACTCATGCCATTCCTCGCTCTTGTGATCAAACTCACAGTCGCGCGTATCGTGCAACCCACCACAGTCAGCGCAGCGGTACTTTTTCACGGGACATTGTGAAGACAGATGGCCGCGCTGGGCGCACTTACGGCAGCCTTTTCTCTTATCCATAAGCGGGTAGTCCTGTGGATTCTGCCACAGCTGAGGACAGGAAATTGTCCAGTGGTTCTTCGTGCATATGTGGCAAAGGAAAGACGGTGGAACCGACTGCAAGTTGACCTCACTACGCCGCTTCTTGCCGCGTCGTCTACCGCCGCGCCTTCGTCGTTTCAGTGTCTTCTTCGGGGGAGACGTGCTGCGTACCCGCTTAACCATTCAGTGCCGTCGCTAAAGAAGAGTGTGGCGGCCTGAGATGCGAGGATTGAGACGGGTAAAGGTGAAATAACAAAGAGGAATAAAGAGACTTTCCAACCACAATGTTTGCCACGAACAATGAAGGAAAAAACAAAGAAAAAAAAAACAAATACAAATTTTCGTTCCCTTTATGTGAACCAGCACAACACACAAGCGGTACGAAGGTGGCATGCAACAACAACAAAAACAAATTGCACATCCTTGTACAGCGGGCACCACTGTTGTGTTATTAAGACATTCTCCCCGAAAGGATATCGTCACCTTTCTCAATGAGCTCACATGTGAGACGCTGCTGCATCTGCGCAACGGCAGCCGATGTCATATACTCCTTTGGTGCAGCGGCGCACGACAGTCGCCACATTTTCTCAGCCTCCGAGTCTCTTCCACAAACAGGAGCCATGGCCTGCAGGTGAATCTCTTCACCCGCGAGGAGAGGGCGGGAGGGCACGACATAAATCCATTTACCTTCCCTCGCGTGCGCAAAGTCGTAGCCATGATGCGTGCTAAAGTATGCCGCAATTTTCTCCGCAGAGTGCGGGCGGCTTGTGCGGGAAACAAGAAACGCATTTGTTTCCTTCCCACCATGCGGAAAGAGGTGTACCATGGGAATTATTCCAATCGATCTCGTCGCTGCAATCGCAAGCGGTGTGGAGTGGGAGAGGCATACGCTCACTGCCCAGCGAAGTTCTGTGCGGTCAACTTTTCCTACCAGCGGACCCCCATTGATGTAATTGCGAATCATCTGCAACAGCACGTCGGCCAGACCCGAGGACTCCGCGTCCAGCACCACATCATCCTCGAGGTACGGCGCATTCTTCAGCGTTCGCACCTTTCCAAGTAGCTCTGCGAAGGCCCAACGCGGATCCGTCAGTGGACTGCTCTTCGCCGTCACGAGGTCAGACACAACCATGCTCAGTGAAGCGAAAAAAAACTGGCACACATCGGAGTCACTCCCGTCCCCAGAGTTCAGTTCATTGAACTCCTTTTCCCGCTTCTCATCCCGCAGACTGTTGTCGGAGTCACTCGTGTCACTCAGATTCTTAAACCCAATGATAAGCGACTCCGGGATGGCTAGCAGTGGGGTCAACCTTTCAATGTTCTGTGAGACAGTGAAAGCGTGGTCGCGGTACAACGATGGGCGTCTTTGCACACAGACAGCAGGGTGAATGAAGATGCCCTGATCGTGACACCACATCATCAGACGGTAGTAGTCGTGCGCGTCGGAAAACTGTGAGAGATGCCGCGCACAGCCGAGGTAGAGAGAGCGACGATGTGCGGCATGAATGAGCAGTCCGTCACGGTCACCCATCTCCTCAGCTGGGGATGAAGAAGGACTGCCGCCATTCAACCGGGAATGCACCATTAATCCTGGAAGCCACTGTGCGAGTCGAGTCGCAACATCCTCATCTGGCTGCGGTTTCTGGAGCTGTGCCCTGGACCACACCAATGAGGGTGAGATCATCAATCTTTGGACGAGCGAGCGACGGCAACATTAAAAAGAAAAAAGAGTTTAAGAGGGTTAATGAGGAAGAGCGGAGTGAAACTGCACCCCATCCTCATCTTCATCATCATTATCATCATCAGTACAAAAAAGCCAATAACAACA
The DNA here is from genome assembly GCF_000691245.1 of Trypanosoma grayi. Lineage (NCBI taxonomy): Eukaryota > Euglenozoa > Kinetoplastea > Trypanosomatida > Trypanosomatidae > Trypanosoma > Trypanosoma grayi. The sequence continues at coordinate 2,640 of NW_008825802.1, read as the reverse complement.
GTGGTAGAGAGAATTCCATGAGACATCTTTTTTGCTTCCTCTCGTTTCGACCGGAATCATTTAGGGACGCATGTGTACCCCAACCCTCGTAAAGCGCAATCCACAATTAGGTTATCCGCCTCTTCCCCCAAATAAGAGGCAACACATACAAGTGCCATGGAACTGCGCAAAAAATACGTGGTATCATGCCCTCCTTGAGCGCGAATGTGCAGACTCCAGGAGCGGCTTCCATCCCTCCTCCTTAATGCGCGCCTGTGCCTTGTTGAAAATCACTTCCAGCTCGTCCAGTTCTATTTCGGAAGGGTAGTACCGAACCTTGCCTTCCTCCGCATCCTTTGACAGGCGTGCGCGCGCGAAGAGCGCCTTAATGGGGAAGTCCTTTACCATCCTATTGCATGATGACGCCGCATCCATGAGACGGCGGCGGAACGCTTCGTCCATGGCGTGCACACCGCCATCAACGATAATGTTTTGCCGATTCTTAATGTGATCAACCACCTCACGAATCATAGCCTCACACACCTCCTCTTCTTTAGAGATGTCATCAGCCCTACCGGTGAGACTCATTCGCGTCTCGTCCACGCTGACGATGGCGTACGAGTGGTCACACCGCTCGAGGTATTGCTCGGCCCATGTTGTCTTCCCACTTCCAGGGATGCCGAGTAGAAGGAGCACGTTGGGTACGGACTTCCTAGACTCTCCGCTCCTCCCCTTTTTGTGCTCTTTTCTAGAGCTGCTGTGTGTATGCCTGTGATGTCTGCTCCGGTCGGTGGGGCGGAAGTAGCGCAGCAGGTATACAAAGAGGAGATTTACCAGAATGCCGAAAAGTGATATGATGAGAGTTGCCGCAAGTGGGCGGCTCGAGCACAACACCGTCAGTCTCCTCGTAACGGCATTCATTACCATGTCTACTGACGTTATTGCTTTGCACCAAACACGATCACCTCTTTTTTCTCTCTTTCTTTTCCACACTGTAAAACAGAAGAAAATGATTGAAGGAGACGACTGAGGCTGAGGTCCAGTACGTGTCAGAATGGAGCAGCTAGAGAAGCGCATGTGGAACCGATCTTCCTTGCCTCGCTTCCACTGTCTTTTGTTCTTGTTTTTAGCCCCCGTTAAACGCATCCAGCCATACGAGACTTGCTGTATCGAGTAAGATGCAGTGACACGGGAAAACTCTATGCGGTGCTAAGAGAACGATGCCACACACACACACACACACAGACAGGGGACACATGTGTGTCTACGGTGGACGACAGCCTCGCGATGATCACAATCTACGCGTTTCAGTCTGTCTCCATCGAGATGGTAACACCGAACTGCGGAGGACTCGCGGCGAGCAGCATGTTTTTCCGGGCAATTAAACCCCAGTGCACCACGCCGTTAAAGATGCCTCGAATGGTCGCAGCGCACACGCCATCGCTCTCCGCTTTGAAGGCTCCGACAAAAGGTAGGGTAGCTGTCCACGTATCCACCTGCTCCTCTACTCGCTGCTGGAGGATGGTTGGTACGCGAAGACGGAATCCTTGAGAGAAACCCAAGGACAAATGTGCCCGGGACTCAGACAGGTCGTAGTTGTATCCACATGCCACAGAGGTGTTGGGAGCCATCCGCTGATAGAACGCCACCCGGGCGTTGCTCCAGGCATCGTTCGCCCGCACCATCTTGGCTCCAATGGACCAATTCACTCCAGTGAAACCCAAACCTGCGTACAACACGTCCAACTGCGCTGAAGCATCCTGTTGTTCAAGGTACGATAATTTCTGCCTCTCAAATCCTGCACCGGCGAGGAGATTAAAGAATTTTGTTCCACAATCCACAAGGAGGTCGCTACTCCCAAGTCCGTTACGTTGATAGCCAACAGATGTGTAGAAGTCACGACGCTCATAATCTATGGTTGCCGCTGACACGTCCTCTGACGCGGGAGCGATAGTATTGACGGAGATGCGACCCTTCAGCTGAAGCCCCTCTAGGAGTTCGCTGAGCTTCACGTTGGTTGACACAACACCCTCATTGTTCAGTGTGAGGCCCTGTTCGAAGCGGCACACACGCGGGATGCAGAGCCCACAGCCGAGCTTCACCTTCCCGAAGCCAGTGCCGTCCCTATTGAGCACCAGGCGGGGTGAAAAGGACATGTAGTTCGGCGTCTTTCTGCTCGCGGCAGCAGCAGCAGCAGCGGCGTTCGTGTCTGCCGCTGGCGGAGGAGCGGCGAAAAAAAGCTGTTTCCCCGGGAAAGACTCGGAGTACTGCCTGGACTTCACCGCAACAAATACCTCAGATTCATCTCTGAATGTCTTTTTGAAAAAATCATCCACGATTCGAAAGAAGTCGTTCAATTTCGATGGGGAATGCATCTTTTATTTTTGCAGCTGGAAAGTGCTTTGCGGTCACCACTGCTCTATGCTTCTCTTTCTCCTTTACTTCTCACCCAACAGTCAATAGGTACACGGGAAAGCTTCTATATTCCTTTCTTTTTCCCGTTTATCGGGTATTTTCCAAGTCAATGTACGATAAGAGAGAGCGAACAGAGCAACAAGATACCGCCCGACAAGAGAGCAGGTAGTAGTAATAGTGGCGGTGGTAGTAATCGTTGATGCGCTCGACCATACCAACAACTACACGAACATGATCATAGGTAGG
>NW_008825801.1:24740-24949 GCF_000691245.1 Trypanosoma grayi | reverse complement strand
CTGGCAGGTGTGGAGGAGCCTCAGGCTGAAGAACCGGTGCAACTGGCAGTTGTGGAGGGGCCTCAGGCTGAAGAGCTGGAGCAACTGGCAGATGTGGAGGAGCTTCAGACGGAAGAACTGCAGCAACTGGCAGATGTGGAGGAGCCTCAACCGCAAGTAGTGGAGCAGCTGGCAGATGTGGAGGAGCCTCAGGGTGAAGAACCGGAGCA
>NW_008825801.1:18923-24497 GCF_000691245.1 Trypanosoma grayi | reverse complement strand
TGATGATCGTCCGTCGTCTGCTGCGTTGCCGGAAGACAGAACATTAAGTGGAGCTATTGATGGTGTTGAGCATAATTTGGCTCCAAGCGGGTACATTGTGTATGCTGAGAACGACGTGATTGTCGATGCCACAGTTCAACCGATGGGATTTCGTGTCGTGGTCAAGGCGCCCGGTGGTCCGGGAGGGAATATCGCCACAAGGTTTGTGTTTGAATCAATTGCTTCCCGGCTTGGCACTCATCCGGAGATAATGAAACTATACTGTGGTGACGCACGCATCCGCTTCGGTGAAACGGTACCTTACGAACAGGGACTGCCCCCAGGCAAAGGGCGGCTGTGGGTCGACGTGCGTTTTGATGAAGACAGAATTCCGCTCCACCTGCAGACGTTGCGGAGGGATGACCATCTTGTCCGCTGCGTGCAGGTGCGTGCGCGGTTGGGCCCCATTCGCCCCGTCGATCTGGTGGCTGCCCGTCGGCGCGGGCTGAACTTTGATGAAGCCATCAAAGAAGTGAGGCAAAACACCAAGAGCGAGGATATCATTACGGTGGCGATACTTCATGAATCAAGAGGCATTCGTTTGCCGTTTATAGGCGGCTACCGTGCCAAGAAGGACCACTCACGCGTCTTTCTCCATGCGGCAACGCAGCTCACATCCCCTGGCGACACCTCTCTCGCTGATCTGAAGCATGGGCCAATTCAGCGTGACCGTACCACAAGAAAAACGCAGACGTATGGAGTGTCGCGGAGCTGCCAGACACTGCGGGAGTGCAGTACGCAGACATCACGCCCTGACTTTGAAGTTGACGAGAAGTTTGACGATATCGTCGTAGCAAAACCTTACTTCTCGTCATCGGAGCTGCTCGATCTGCAAACGGAGAAAGCCGTTGTAATACAGAAGATGTATCGTAAATGGAAGGCGCGTTGTGTCTATAGAGAACTAGCCGCAGAGCGCCAGAGCCTCCTCGACAGGGCAGCCGCCCAAGCTGCCGCAGAAGAAGACGAGAAGCGACGCATCGAAGAGTTCGAACGCCGACGTCGTGCGACGCCTCGCACTGCTGATGACTTTGCCACGCTTCGCCGTGAATTGGTATCCTGGCGCGCGGCGGAGGCAGCCCGCATTCTTTCCGACAACAAGCTTAGCGAGGTGGAGAAGCGTACCGCTCTCACCGAACTCACCAAGAAGGAGCTACAACTTCTAAAGGAGCTTGATACACTCCACCGCGACGCCACACGGAGCCGCCGCACGCGTCGCTTTGAAGACATACTTGCTGTGATGACAGCAGCCAAGGAGTGTGGAGCAGTTTCGGTCACCACGCAGGCTGCAGAGCGTGCACGTGAGCTGCGGCAACTGTACTTGGCCTTGACGGAAGCGCCGTCCTCGGTTGAGGCGCGCCTTGATGTGCTGCTTCACATCAAGTGGACGGTAAAGGAGTTTGACGTGCCCCTCACACAGCAAATTGCGGAGCTTGTGGACCGCGAATCGGATTTGCTGCACCGTGGTCGTACGGCATGTTCCCTCAAGGGACTGCGCGTTCGCCTGGAGAATCTGTTCAAGCGCTTTATTGCTACCCCAGAATACAATCCTGCGGTGGATGAGGTTGTCAAGGGTCCAAAGTTTGGCTTGCTCGCTGGAAGTGAAGCTGCTTCCGCTTTTGCGGTGTCGCGCCGTTTGAAGCCATCACACGCATCGTAACAAAACAAGGTACGCGCGCGCACACACACACACACACATACGAATACGGTGGCGTGGACAATGATCGAGTTACTGGAGATTAGAAGGATACGAAGGGAAATTATGCGAATGTGTTGCCTTCTATAAGTGACACAAGTTGTGGAATGTATGTTGGGGGCAGCGGTGGGATTGTGTGCGCCTTTGCCTTCAGTGTGTCTTGGAATGTAGAGAAAGTGAACGGGCGTGGTGCCGCTTTGAGTGGTTTCCTGTCTATTTCCGCTCCGTTTCATTCGTGTATGCATGCCGTTTTGTCCCCCTTTGTGAGGCCTTTTGTGCTAGTTGTTTCCATCACTCGAACACAATTCGTGCTCTATGCCTCTTTGCTGCGTCTCATGCCACACGTAGAGACCAAATAAGAAGAAAAAGACGAGTAAAACGCATAAGTGGGAAATGAGTTTCGCTGGTCTCCAGCAGCGGCTGCAGAAGAAGGCAGCGCCAACAAAAACAACACCCCCAGATACGACGACGCCTGTCCATGAGGCTGACTATAAACCCACGGTATCCTCCAGCTCTATCTATGCCATCGCCGCGAAGGAGGCGTGCGCAAACCACGCGGAACGCAAGCGGCCACGTTCCCCCTGCGAAGACGTCCAACCACCTTGTAGCATCCCCACACGTGATGGCGGCACACCCGCTACGCCGTCGCTTGAGAACCCGCCTGTAGAGAAGACAAAGCCAAAGATCCTCTCGGAGACAGATTTTCTTGCACGGCGACAGTTCGCTGAAGAGGTGGTGTCACGTTGCGCCAAGCAGATGTCTCAGATTGCATCGTCCACGCCCACCTCTAGTTGCACGTCGAGTGGTAATAAGGAATTACGGGCGCACCGCATAACCGCATTGCCACTGCCGCTGTGTCGCTATCTCGAGCAGAGGTTGCAACGCCCATCCGCCGCCACTTGTGTGTCGACCGCCGCCAATGAAGAAGAGGAGCATGATCTCTTCTGCGCCCTCCACGCCGTGGTTGACAGCCAACGCATCGAAGTCGAGGCTGTGCCCTCGGAACTAGAGGCTCTTGTTACCATCCTACGCACATTCTGGCATGGCTTATGCTGGCACTGGCGTATGGCACTTTGTGGTTTGGAGGACAGTGCTACTCGCTACGGTGGGTGGACGTACGACGCCTACTTACTCTCGCGCCACGCGCTGCCGGATTTGGTGCGGTGTGCACGAGGCCGCGAGGTGGCACTGACGTTGGAAACGTGGCGGGAGGCCTACCGTGTGCGGCAGTGCGTGCTTGACTTCCTGGCGTACGCACTCCATGATGTGAACACCGTCATGGAATTCAGCAGTAATGGTGATCGCAAGTGTGATGCGGCACCGCGAATCATTCCGACGGAGATTGTGGATAGTCTCTATGACATGGTGCAGCATCTGCGCCGCCGCGACTTCGCCACTTGTCGGCAGCTGTACGTTGACCTTACAATGGGTACGGCAAACTGGAAACTGGGCCTCTTCTCGGGTGGCGAAGTGCACATGCGGCGCTCCTTGGAGCGGATTGAGCGCCGCCGCATCGCCCACCTGCTTCACAACGAGGGGGCCGTTCGTCTCTTGCACGCACTGCGGGAGTTGATGGATTTTGTGCAGCTGCACGAAGCCGCCCTGTTGTCTTCTGGTCTTTTTGTGACAGAAAGCAAAATGTCGTAGCGAGTGCGAACCGCGAATAGTAAATGTTGACTGAGCGGGACGGGGACTGTTTTTCTTTTTTTACTTAATGTGTTCTCCATGGAGGTTATAGAGCGCCGGCTTGGCTTCCGCTTCTAGTCTTTTGTTCTCTCTCTTCTCTTCTTTTTCCACTATATGCTGCAAAAGGGAGACGACAGTTCACCAGATATCATCAGCCCACCGTGACATATTCTTTGTGGTGTGGCTACCTATGAGTTTTACCCCTCCTACTGTCCATCCTGGCTTTCAGCGTTACTTGCCTGGCCACCTGCCGAAGCAGCAGCGGCGGCTCTGCGTTGGGAGAACGAACCGCAAGACACACGAGGCTGATCAAATAACCATCATACAGAACGAAGTAGCACAACAGCTGAACCTGCCTAATCGATTAGCTCAGTCAGTGGTGCCATCACTCACAGTCACACGTGCTGCTGTCGACTCTAGAAAGATAGCACCCTTAGACTTTATTGAAGAGACTGGTAAGATCTCACGGAAAAGTGGCGCTATTGCCAGTGAGGGAAGCAGCAGCGGGGCAAGCGGCAAGAAAAATAGAGCTGAGGAATTCACTACAGTCCAGTCGCTGATCGCATCAAATGCTACAGGTAAAGAGCACGGCTTTACCCAAGAGACATTTTACTTTGGAACCCGAACATTGGGCGGTGCAGGACAGATGGAGTACAACAACCCACGTGATCACCATAGCCACAATCACACTGTTAGTATGTGGAATACACGCAAGCACTTCGATCCAGAGGTTTGGTTAGAGAAGGCCGTCCAGCACCCTTCCACGTCACCGCGAAAGGTGCACAACAAAACGCCCAGAGCAGAAAATTCAAGAGATTCGGAAATCGGCAATGAACAAATAGCGCACTGCAGCAGCAATACGTCCTCCACGTGCCTCGTGACGCCCGCACAACCCAACAGAAACGCACCCTCGCAATACCCAGTCACGAGTCAAAAAAGCACCGTCACAACACCATGGATCACAGAATACGTACCCCCCAACTGCTACGATGTACCGCCACCAAAGCTTCGTTTCGAGCTCACGGATTATCATTCAACCTTCCACCACACAGAGGCGCATCGCGCATCCGCACTCTACCCCAACGCAGAGGAACAATATAGCTCTACACAGAAAGTACCCCTTGCAACACCTACTGGAAGCACATTAAACACCCCGGGGCGACGACGGTATCCCCAACGCCCAAAATAACATTACACACTTTGCCAATATGTCAAACAAAACACCAACATTATGCCTACATCAAATATGTACAACACAATGATATTTATCAACCAAAACAAAGCACAGTGCTATGACTCAGCACAAAGATGATGTTAACAACAACAAAAAATAAAACACAACAAACAAACTCTTATTCCTCAAATTCTTCGCAAACATAGTTATAGCAAACTCAACCAATACACACCAAACCCCAAAGCCACTACTTGCAACTACCGATGGCAACCCCAAAGCAGGCGAAGAGGATGTCGAAGAAGAAGGGCAGCAGCCGCTCCGCGAAGGCCGGCCTGATCTTCCCCGTGGGCCGCGTGGGCTCGATGATGCGCCGCGGTCAGTACGCGCGCCGCATTGGGGCGTCCGGCGCCGTGTACATGGCGGCTGTGCTGGAGTACCTGACGGCGGAGCTTCTGGAGCTGTCCGTGAAGGCGGCGAGCCAGCAGGCGAAGAAGCCGAAGCGCCTGACGCCCCGCACGGTGACGCTTGCTGTGCGCCACGACGACGACCTCGGTGCGCTGCTGCAGAACGTGACGCTGTCGCGCGGCGGCGTGATGCCGAGCCTGAACAAGGCGCTGGCGAAGAAGCAGAAGGGCAGCAAGAAGGCGAAGGCGACCCCCGCCGCTTAGAGAGGCGTCCGGGCCGCGCGCAGGGTCTCCACTGCCCCCTAGATACGCGCTAGTGTGCACCACCCAGCCGAACGTGCCGCTGGGTGGCTTCATAGAAACCGGGATTTTTCTTTCGCTCTCCACTCTTGTCTCCGGGTGTGGGCGCCCTCGCGTTGGTGGGGTTGTGCCCGCTCGTGACTGTGCGGCAGCTTTTCCGCAGCGCTGCGCCACTGCTCTTCCCCCTTTTTGTCTTCCCCAGAGCAACAAACACACCGAAGCTACTACTTGCAACTACCGATGGCAACCCCAAAGCAGGCGAAGAGGATGTCGAAGAA
>NW_008825801.1:9426-18774 GCF_000691245.1 Trypanosoma grayi | reverse complement strand
GCCTGACGCCCCGCACGGTGACGCTTGCTGTGCGCCACGACGACGACCTCGGTGCGCTGCTGCAGAACGTGACGCTGTCGCACGGCGGTGTGATGCCGAGCCTGAACAAGGCGCTGGCGAAGAAGCAGAAGGGCAGCAAGAAGGCGAAGGCGACTCCTGCTGCGTAGTATTAAGGTGTGTTTATCCGTTTTTTTTAACTAAAGAAAATGTGGGGAACTGGCTTTTTTTTGAAATAATGTCATTGTTTTTGTCACGGTTGCTTTTCATACCGGTGAGAGAGGTTGAGTTTTGGTTCATTGTTTGCTTTTTGCTTTATCTCCTTGTTTTTCTAGTGGGGTGTTTTTTTTTTGGCCTGTTTGTGGGGTTTCATTGTTTCTTTTTTTTTTTCGGTTTGTTATGTTTTGTGGGTCGTAGGGTAGTTTTTGTGTTGTGTACATGTTTTGGAGTGGGGGTGGCTTCAGCCCGTCTGGTGTTGACAGCCCTGCTGAAGGGGCGTTGCTGTACGTCGCATCATGGCTTGACTTCGCTGGCTCTGTGCCGTTCATGCGTGAGGCGATGCTGGTCCTATTGTTGCTGTTCGTCAGCTTTGTGAATGTTGTTGTGGGAGAATTATGGGGGTGGTGGAGGGAGCGTTCGTCGCGTCATTCCTCGGGGGTGGTGGAACGGCGGGTGTCGGTGAGTTTGGCGCCGCTTACCGTCGGCATGATATCGGATCGCAACGCGCTGTTGCAGAATGCCATATTGTTTTACCTGCATAGAACCTTCTGGTGCGCACCCCTCCCGGCGTCTGTGTGGAAGGGTAAAGTGGCGCTACTGCTGCTCATTGATCCGATGCGTAGTGCATGGCGCGAGCGCTACGACTCTCCCTTCCGTGTTGACGTGAACGACGAGGATGTGAACACGTTTTCCGAGAACGTCAACTGGCGCACACAGAGGGAGCTACAGAGGTACGTCCTCGTCAAGGTGCCGACGATGGGTGCGTGGGTTCCTGCGAGTGACGACGGCATCGAACTGACCTACGAGCGCAATCGGGAGTCACTTCAGGGCTCGGAGGGGGTGCGGCGCACGATCGTGCTGCGTGCAAAAGGTGGCGCTGAGGCGGCGGGGCGCATTGAGTCGTTTGTGAAGCGCGCGCTCAACCACTACGTTGAGAACCTGCCCAATGTGCTGAATGACGGCCGCGTCTTTCTTGAACTGCAGCCGCCGGCCCGCGGCGGCGGAAGTGAGTCGCGCGTGCAGTTTAAGCGCTACCCGCTCAGCGATAACAAGGCCTTTGACACACTCTTCTTCCCTGAGAAGCCCCGCATCCTCAAACTCGTCGACGACTTCATGGCGCGGAAAGGGCGCTTCGCAACGGAAGGGTTTCCGGTCAAGCTCGGCTTTCTCGTCTACGGGCCGCCGGGCTGCGGCAAGACGGCGTTTGTGAAGGCGCTCGCCGCATACACGCGCCGCCACGTGGTGTCAGTGCGCCTGCCGTTTGTGCGCTCCAATCAGGAGCTGTACGATATATTTCTTAACAACGAGTACTACTGCGTCGGTGAGTCGGGTCTCACGTTGTTTTCGGCGAAAGATGTAATATTTTTGCTAGACGACGTGGACGCCTCAAGCGCGTTGGTGCGCTCTCGTGTTCAGCGTCGGTGTTTGCGCAAGCGTCGCACTGCAACACTTGAGGCAAGTGGTGGGGGAGGCGACGGCGGTGATGATGCTTCACCCGTTGCTGAGCCTGCTGCTGCTGTTGTTGTTGAGGGGTCGTCCGCCATTGCGCAGGAGACACAAGGCGCCAACGGCGTTACGGGCGGTGACAGTAGAAAGGTGGGGAAGGGAGACGACGACGACGACAAGAAGGACGAAGACGACGACTACAGTGATGATAATGATGATGATGATGACGATCATAGCGAAAAGGATAACGCGAATGACGATGGCGGCCGCGACGATGAAGGGTTGGCGAGTGCGCAGCACATCGACCTCGTCAGTCAGCTGCTGCAGGGCGTCCTTGGCTCGAAGCCGTCCCACGGCGCCTCGGCCAAGGGATCGCTGTTGAAGTTGCTGCATTCGTCAGACACTCTGAACCTCTCTGGGCTGTTGAATGTACTTGACGGTGCCGTCGACACGCCTGGCCGCATTGTGGTGATGATCACAAACCGTCCTGGGCGGCTTGACGCAGCGTTGGTGCGGCCCGGTCGCCTCAGCACGACACTGCGCCTCGACTACATTCAACTGCCGGCCATGCTGAGCATGCTGGGGCTGCACTTTGGTTCCGTCGTGCACGCTGGGAGCAACAAAACCAACTGTCACATAGGTGAGGATGATGTCAAGGTGAAGGAGGATCCAGCAGGTAGGGGTGCAGGCAAGACTGGCTCAGTGAATCCCACGACGAAGCCTCCTCTGCCGGAGCTGAGTGCCGCCGATGCCACACGTGTGCGTGAGACCATTGCTGCTCTTCACGCCGGGAAGAGCCAACGAGTGGGTGGCGCCACCGGTCTTGTTATCTCCCCAGCGGAGGTTGAGGCGATGTGCGCAGTGTCCTCAACACTTGACGAATTCCTTAGTCACCTCCAATCGCGTTTCACAGAATGCGAAGGAGGAAGTGTAATTGATCAGACGAGAGCGCCTGCTGCCAGTTAAGGCAGACCGCACCTCTTTCTTGCAACTGTCGGGCCCACACATGAAAAGACTAATCACATCGAAAAACAACAACAACAGCCAAGAGAGCTAAATATTCTTGCAAGTGCATTGCTGTTTTTTTTTCTTCTGAGTTTTTTCTTTTTTTGGGGTGCCGAATCACTACCGTCCCTTCCCAAGCGGAAACCCTCTCGTTTTTTATCCCTTTCTCTGTATTTTTTTCAGTCTCTCCTCTGCCGTCTCAGCTATATCGACTGCACGTATGACGGCGGCAAGACGTGCCGCTACTGCTGCAACTACAGGGCTCCTGTTTGGTGGTGCAAGTGCCGCTGCTGGCGGGTGTTGTTGTTGGTGGTGGTGGAAAAAGAATCCGGCGGGTGAGGGGGCGAGCAGCAGCGGCAGATTTGCATCCGTTGCTGCTCCGATCCCGACGGATCTGCAGGGACGCTTCCGCCACTACGCGAGACGCGATGCGGACGGTCGCGAGGTGCTAGATCCTACCGGACTTGTTGCGTGTGTGTGTCTCCTTGATGATGACGAGAGACGACTCCTCGCCGGGGATGCGGAGAACAGGCTGCCGCCGCACGTGCGCCAGCGCCTGGCGCATCTCTTCGCTCTGATGGATGTGAATTGTAACAATTTGGTAACCTACGATGAGTTCTGCATATTCCTCACGCTGCTCTCCACGCGGCGCAAATACATGCAGCTGGCCTTTGGGGTTTTTGACAAAAAGGAGGACAATCGTCTTTCGAAGCACAGCTTTAGGCATCTACTGAATGCGTTGATGATTGACCCCCATGTGAAGGTTGTCAAGAAGCGCCCCCGGCGAAGGGAACTGCTACCGCCCGTGGAGGCTTCTTTGGGCTCATCCGCGGCAGTGGCGGCGACGGCGGACGTGACCGAGCAGGTGGATGCCGACACCCAACCGACGGGTATACCGACGATGACGAAGGATGAGCTGCTCACGTCGCCGCTCGCCAAACGGTTGTTTGGCCCACGCGGTGAAAATCATGTCTCGTTCGATGAATTTTGGTCATTGCTCCGCGAAATACGACGGGAGGTGCGGGCTGTGGAATTTGGTCTCTACGATCCGCGCAACACGGGCCAAATCACCATGAGTGAACTGCAAAAAATTGTTTTGCGCCGGGGTAGAGGTGACGGCACCGACAGCAGCAGCAGCATCGTGAGCAGCGGTGGATGCAATGCTGAGGATGAAGAACTTGCATCGTGGGATTTTTACCTCAAGGTGTTTGATGTTATTTTCGAATACGAAACGGTCGAGCATGGAATGAATCTCGCGATTAGGTCAAAAACGCCACCCAGCGCCGCCGATCTCAGTGTGAAGCCTCAAGCTGAGGCATTGGCAGCATTACCCTTATCCAAAACCGGCGATGAATGGGAGCTTGACAGTGCGGAGTTTCATCAAGTGCTAAAGAGCTCTCAGGCACTCTCTCATTTGACGAGGGAGGATGTGGATCGTTTGGTGCGGGTTTTTGACCGTGACGGCTCTGGGAAGCTGTCGCCCAGTGAGTTTGCGCGGATGTGCCAGTGGCGCACTTCCTTCTTTACACCACAGCAGCCACGCTTTAACCTACCCCGGCGCAATGCTGTGCAGCAGTTTGTCTACTGTATGCAGCAGCTCGAGTAGTTGAATTCACCGGGATGTCTTGCTTTTTTTTCTTTGGTCTTGTAATTATACTCTCCTTCCAGCGTTTGCGTGCTCAGCCAGTAGGGCGGAACGTGGTTTTTATGGTATGTTTACGCAGTGACATTGGCTTCAGTTATGTGCGAGTCACTTCCTTCCTTTGCGCGTTTGACTGCTATTGATGTGGTTGTGGGCTGTGAGGATAGTAAATACAAAGCAGGAATATATATATATATACTCTCACAGAGTAACGCTTGAAGGAGGAACTATACTTTGATGCAAATGGCTTCGTTAATGCAAGATGAAGAGGTGTCCAATCCATGCTTATCTGAGCTGTATGACTTTCAGAAGGAGGTTTACTACAAAGCGCGTGGCGAGGACAGTATTATCTTTCTCCCCACGGGGGCTGGAAAATCCGTGATTGCGGCCGCTATCGCCATGGATAAGATTCTACAATATCCCACGAAAAGGGTTGTGTTTATTGTGTCTTGCGTCGCTTTGGTGGAGCAACAGGCCAACGCCTTGAAGCGGGTGATGCGCACCAATGGGGTAGACATGTGTAGCGGCTTAAAGAAGACAGTGGCGTCCTGGCCAGATTTTATGGCGAGCCCTTCGGTGGCGATTGTGATGATCGACGTTGTGTTTCTTAGGTGGATGCAGCCGTGTCAGGAGGCAATCAAAAAGCAAATCAGTTTGGTGATTATCGACGAAGTACACAACGCACGCGGCGGCTCTCTCATGACGATTCTAGAAATGATTCACCGCCAAAAGCCGAGTCCCATTACTATGCCCGTACCAGATGGTGATCCTGCTGTGGAAGAACGACACCCGCAAATTCTCGGCCTCACCGCCTCCCCACTCCTCGCATTCAATGATCACAAGTCACTTTTCGATCTTCTTAAGGCTACTCGCTGCAGAATGATATGCGTCAGTAACGAAATAGGGAGCTTGCGGGAGCGTGTGCCGATTCCTCTGGCGATTGCGTTGGAGTTTTGTCCTTCGCCACCTGAGGCAGTCTTTCAGTGCCTGCTCCGCAATATCATCGTCATGGTGCAGGAAGAGGCAAGTGTCGCTCGGCACGGCCATCTTAAGAAGCTGGTACCCTTAAAAATGGCGACGCTACAGTACCTTAACGCCTGCAGGCAAATAGAGCTGCATGCCCTGAAATCACGCAATGGGGACTGCGACTTGTTTGCGTATGGGGTTGCGAAATTCCTCTTCCGTGCTACGCGGGCACTCACTTTAATGGAAGAGGAATCAATGCAGAGGGCGTACGAGGAAATCATGCATGATGATGTTTTTGACTCCTTGGAAAAGAGCCCCCAAGCAGCAGAGGTGCTCCTGCCGCTTCTTGAGGCAGTTATTGAAATGAGGCGAACTCTCAAGAGAGCCATCCAGACACAGAATGAAGAAAACGCGAGCGATGGTGGAAAGGGCGACGGCATGCTGCAGACAGCATCACGGATAAGTTTCCTCATGCGCTTGCTGAGGTGGATTGCCGAGAGTGCCACCGTGTCGGACAAATCATTTCGTGGTATTGTTTTTTGTGATACACGTAGTTCAGCATACCGCGTTGTTGCCAAAATTGAAGAATCAGAGAAACTGAATGAGTTCTTCAAACCAAAAGTGCTTGTCGGCAAAGGAAAGGTCCTTGTTGACGACGAAGATAAACATATGACAGATGCTGAACAGAAGAAAAGGCTGAATGAATTTCGAGAGGGTACGATAAGGTTGCTGGTGGCGACTTCAGTGGTGGAGGAGGGACTGGACGTAGCCTCGTGTAATGCTGTCATACGTTATGACTCTTGCGTAACGCTTCGCAGTTTTATTCAAAGCCGTGGTCGGGCGAGGCGCCGCAACGCTTTCTTTATCACCATTGAACATGTGCAGAGGCCGCTGAAGGTGTCCGCCGTCGCTGCCAAGGCCGTGCAGCTACAGGAAAAGCTGGTGAGAGAAGTCGGTGTGGAATGGAATGAGCAGAACTCCGGCAGGCGTGAGCCGTGGGAAGACTGCCCATTGCTCTGGCTCCGCTCCTTCGAGAAGAAGAGAGGCGTCACTATTCGGGAGAATATGGTGGATAACCGCCCACAGAATAGGGACTGGGCCTGTCAACTGCAAGTTGTTGTCTCTGTTGAGAGTGGGACACAGGAGAACCTCACGAAGACATTCACGGTCACGGAAAGCGGATCAAAAGTGAAAGCTCGCCAGGCCGCGCAAAAGAACTTATGCAGGTGTCTTTACGAAGCTTGCTGTCTGGAAATCGGCGCGATGGACATCAAGAGCGAATTTCAGAAGGGTCTGTTATTCCTCTCAAGCGGCCTTTGCATCTGTGATACCAATACCCTCTCGCTGAATGATGTTCGGAATCGCTACGCCCCGGCAGCACGAGAGGTGGTTCACTACGTCCCGAATAATTGGGAACCCCACTCGCCTGTGGGTATCCTGGATGACGTGGCGCGCAGAAGGAAGTTGCGCCCCTGCAAGATCACCCCCGTGCAGGTAGAAGGCACGCTGGGCATCAAACTAACTGTATGGAATCGAACAGTATCAGGTGAAATGGAGAATTTTTCGGTAAGCTTCTCGGGTCCTTTTGCACAGGAGAAAGCAGCACTTGTTGCACTGCAGCGCATGGGTGTTGTTTGTCTGACAGATGTGCCAGAGACCACGATGGAATTTGTCCAAGGGATCCGCTAATAAGGCAAAAAGGTTATTGCTTAGTGAAAGGGGCAGTGAGGGGTTGTGGGAGCCCCTGGCAAAGTTCCCAAAAGGAGGTATTGGAAGTAGTGTCGCTACTTCTATTTGCTATGCGGTTAAGATGGGGGTCATACGCCATGTTCTGCTTTTATTTAATGTTTAATGAAGCCGTGTATGCTCTTCGCGCTCTTTTTTTTTTTTGTTTAATTCTATTTTTCCGCCAAGTGGTGTGTGTCTGTGTGGGGATGAGGGGAGAAGGGGGTGCCAAAGGGCGGGCTACTACTTCCTGCTTGGGTTTCTGCTGTTCTTGCCTCCTTTTATCTGCCCGTGTCCAATACACCCGTCTGGTTCTTTTTCTCCTCCTTGTACATCTCTTGTGGCATGGATGAACATACAAAAAAAAGTGTCTACGGCCATTCAGTCGCAGACGTAAGGGAAAAGAAAGCGACCAAAAAGTAAGGCGGGTGCAACAACCGGAGCCCAGGCAGTGGTATCATCGTCATCGCTGCCGCTATCGTCATTGGTGGAGACTGAAAGAGCAGTACATTCGTATATAGCCCCAGCAAAAAAAAAAAAGAAATAAACGAAACGAGAAGCGCACGCAAAACAAAAGGAGAAAAGACAGACACGCAAACACTGGTGTGGACAAATACACACACATATATATATATATATGGCAGTAGAAAAAGCGCGGTTGCGAGGGGGATCCGCCGCCGCCGCCGCTGCCGCCGTTCAAGCGGGCGGCACAGCCATCGGCAGCAGCACTGCTGTTGCCAGAAGTTCCCTCGCACAGAGGTTCCCAGGTCTAATCGGCCCGTCGCTGCCGTGTAGGTACCGCGAGAGGCGGCCAGTGGGGCGTGGCGCCTGTAGCACTATCTGGATGCTCGTCGACAACGCCACAGGTCGCATTGTGGTGGGCAAACTTGCCGATCTAACACATATGTCAGGGCAAAGCCGGAATTTTGCACGCACAGAGGCTGTCAACATCGCGAATTGCGAGCACCCCAATATTATTCAGCTCCTCGACACATACGAGGCGAATGAGAGTCTGCTGCACATTCTGGAGTACGCCGACGCAGGGGATTTAATGACACAAGTGGAGTGCCGCGCCAAGCACGTAGACCAAAGAAATAGCGATAACGTATCAAACATGAGCAAGGGTTTAAATCGTCCCGTTCCATTTTATTACATGGAGAATGAAATCCTTGTGATACTGGCGCAATTGTGTCTTGCTATAAAGTACATTCACGACAAGAAGATTATGCACCGCGATCTCAAGACACCCAATGTTCTCCTAACTAAGAGTGGACTCATCAAGCTGGGCGACTTTGGATTCTCGCGTCAATACGATAAGAGTCTCTCCGATGATGTGGGGCGAACATTCTGCGGAACGCCTTGTTACCTCAGCCCTGAGCTGTGGCGCCGCGAGAGCTACAGCTACAAGGCTGATATCTGGTCTCTAGGAGTGCTGCTATATGAGCTCATGACGCTGCGTAAACCATTTCCCTCTACCAACATGCGGGATCTGATGCAGCGCGTGCTGAAGGAGGGTAGTTACGACCCGCTTCCGACGGACCGCTATAGCCAGGGTCTGTGCGATCTCTGCCGCTCCATGCTGCGCGTCAATCCACAGGAGCGGCCTAGCATCATCGAAGTGCTTGCGACGCCCATCCTCTTGAAAGAGGGCCTGCAGTACCTTAAGACGAACGTGCCACGACTGCGCGACGTTGATCAGGCGGTGCGTGACCGGTTGGTGCGGGAGGTGGATGCAGTGCAGCGCATGTGCTCCGTCCCCACGCTCTCTGTGGTGCCGAGCAGCGTGAGCATGACGACAGAAGAGTCACGCGAGATGAGCGGCGCTGTTGATGAGTTGAGACGCGCGTAAGTCTGCGCTTTTGCTGTGCTGTGTTTCTGGCTGTATGTGCGTGCGTGCGTGTGTTTTCCCCGGCCATTCTGGAAATGTGAATGCTGAGGTAGCGAATGTGGTGTGAGGCGGTGTGCGTGTGTGGAAGCGTGGGCTATGATGTGGTTTGGCGCGGAGTCAGGGAATAGTAGCAGGACAATTAAACGAAAATTAACGGTAAGTAGAGATGGGGCTGTGAAATGGGATTTGAGGAGCGCGCGTAGGGTGACCGAAGACGGGAGGAATATGCTGACGACAGATGGTTTGCTAGTAAATGTATTAGAAGGCTATGAAATATTTTTTTTTCGTGGGCTTTTTTGTGTTTTTTTTTTTTGTTTGTCTTCTTCTTCTTCCTGTTTAGGTGCCCTCACTTGTGCGCGTGTGCTGCGACTTCTTCTGTGGCTTCCTCATGAGCTGTGTTGTGTTGCCCATTCGCGGTTTTATTTTTATTTTTGGACGCTCACCGATTGTGAGGCTGGGG
>NW_008825801.1:831-9416 GCF_000691245.1 Trypanosoma grayi | reverse complement strand
GGGGGGGGGGGGGCGAGGCGAAGACAAGGCAAAGCAGACGATAAATGTTGGGGGCCATTTCCGTGTGTGTGTGTAGTAGTTCCTTTTTCGTCATATATATATATATATATACATATATATACCAACTTCTGTTATTTATGGTTGGTCTTCTTTAGGTATTTTCTTCTGTTTTTCTCCCGTGTACCTTTGTTGCTAATGTCACTTCTTTCTGTGTGTGTGTGTGTGTGTGTGGTGTGTGATGTGTTGTGTGGGGTTATGTGTGGCAGGCGTTCTCCTGCCATGCTCATCTTAAGTTTGTATTTAATGATTAATTTAGCATCGCTTGTGTTGTTCAGCCGCGATTGTGTGTGGAAGCCCGATAGATTGTGGTGGGCAAATTGCGAGGGGGCTGCTTCTTTTCCCTTTTGCTACGCACAACGGAGTGACGCCTGCTGCTGCTGCTGCTGCTGCTCCTAAGGATGATGATGATGATGATGATGACGGTAGCAGCAGCGAGGGACCCCTCACCACCGTGTGTGCGTTGCGCCCATTCCATCCAATTTCACCCCAGCTATGCGTATCATGTTGTGTGTTTGCTTACTAGTTGATTTATTCGCACACACACATACACATATACACATACACACACACACACACACACACACACACACACACACGTATTTCATGCGGAATCATCTGCGCAGACGAGTGCCCCACTTTGTGTCTGTTTGCGCGCTCATTCTCTCTCTCTCTCTCGCGCGCGCGCCCGCGCTATCTGCTCCCTCCTACTCAGATCCACATGGTACGTCGCCATGCAATTCTCTTCTTATTATTGCCCTCGAACACACGCACAATGCGCGCCCCTTCTCTCCCTTTCTCATTGTCTCTCTCTCTCTCTCTCTCTCTTTATCTTTCTTTCTCGCTCGCTCCGGTTGTTGTTGTTGTTGTTGCAGCAACAGCTGCCGGGCACAAGGCGGGGAAAGCCACACAGAGGCAACGGGACGCGAAGAGAGAAGAAGTACGCGTGGCGGCGGAAACTGAAGTCGGAGGAGCGCAGTGGAACGCAAAACGACAAAAAACTTGAAACGAGAACGTTCCCCTCCGTCTCTTGGCGTGGCGCTTTTGTTACGATTGGCGGTGTGATTGAGGCACACATTCAGACAAGCGGCGGTGTGGTCGAGCGACGAAGACACATCAAGAGAGGGCGAAGCGTAAAAAAGTTCAAGAAAGAGAAGCATAGCACTGAAGGCAATACACACTCTAGACAAAGAGAGGGAAGCAACACAGCAGAGGGCAAAGAGGGGACAAACAACAGCAACTGGATCAATCAAGAGTCCAGGGACACCACTAGAAGCAGCTAGCAGCAGCAACAATGGCGTCCGAGACATCAGCCGTACTTGTTGCGGTGCGTGTGCGGCCGTTTAGCGCACGCGAGTCGGCGCTCGAGTGTACGCTGACCGTCTCCGATGCCCGCACCGTCACACTGACGGACGTCGGTGGTGTCTCTGTGAGCAACGGCTGCGGCAGCGGCAGTGGCCAGCAGCACGTCTTCACGTTCGACAAAATCTTCTGGAGCGTTCCCCCGCAGGTTCTGCCGGTGTGCGGGCCAGGCGGGTCGCCGGCGACGTGGTCGCCACGCATGTCGTGCGTGGAGGGCATCACACCGAGCGCCATGTCCCGCACCGCGTCGGCGATGCCGGGGATGTGCTGCAGCAGTAGCAGCAGCATTGCCGGCGGCACGGACTCCTCCGTGGTGGCGTCGCGGCTGCCGTTCAGCGGACTGCCGTGCTTCGCGCGGGTACCGGAGCATGACGACCAGGCCTCCGTGTACGCATTCATTGGCCCACGCATGTACGAGTCCGTTATGGCGGGCTACAATTCGTGTCTCTTCGCCTACGGGCAGACGGGAAGCGGTAAGACGCACAGCATGATGGGGCCGCCCGATAGCTTTGCCACGCGCTTGACGGAGCGCGGCGTCATACCACGCCTCTGCGAGGATATTTTCGAGATGATGCGCAAGGAGCGCGAGGAGGATGAGAGCGTCACGTACAATGTGGAGTGTAGCTTCTTAGAGATCTACTGCGAGCGGGTGCGTGACCTCCTCGCACACAGCACAGGCAAGGTGGTCACAGCTGCAGTCGCAACATCTACTTGCAGTGGCTCTGGTGCGACGACGACGACGACGGCGGCGGTGTCAGCCGCCATAAACGGCGCCTCGTCGTCGTCGTCGTCGCTGCGGATTCGGCAGCACCCGACGCGCGGGCCGTATGTAGAGGGCCTTGCACTTGTGAAGGTGCGCGATGCCGAGGGGGTCATGCGGCAACTCATTGGCGGCATGCGGGAGCGCGCCACCGCGGAAACGCGCATGAACGAGTACAGCAGCCGCAGCCACGCCATTCTGCAGCTGCACATCACCCGTGTTGCGGTGGTGCGGGAGGAGACGGCGGTGGTGACCAAAACACGCGTGTGCAAGGTGAACATGGTCGACCTCGCCGGAAGCGAGCGGGTGTCGCAATCCGGCGCTACCGGTGAACGCTTTGAAGAGGCGCGCAACATCAATCTGTCCCTCACAACCTTAGGCCGTGTTATTCTGCAGTTGTCGGACAAGCAAGCGGGGAAGCATGTGGTGCCGGCCTACCGAGATAGCGTGCTGACGTGGCTGCTCTCCGACAGTCTGGGCGGCAACAGCAAGACTATTATGCTCGCCACAATCGCCCCCAGCACTTACTGCTATCAGCAGACACTCAACACATTGCGCTTTGCTGGCGTCACAAAGAAGGTCATCAACGTTGCCACAGTCAACGAAGACCGCCACTTCCAGAAACTCATTGCAACGCTGCGGCAGCAAATCGTGAAGCTTACGCTGCAGCTGGAGGAGGGAAAAGCGGCGGATGTGCACCACGAGGAGATTCGCGCACTCCGCCGCGATAGGGATGCACTTGAAGCACAGATGGACTCAATGCGGGCGGGAATGCTAGCAATGGTGCCCGCAGCTGAAATGACAGCTTTGCAGCGGCGCGCGGAGGACCTAGAGGAGGCGAACGAGGTGCTCCGAAAGGAACGGAATCAACTGCAGCGGCAGCTCGTATCCACTACGACGGCGCTGCGCGAGGAGTTGACACAGAAGCGTGGTGAGATCATGAAGCTTCACGAACAGCTTATGCAGAAGGACGGTGAGGTGCAAGAGTGGCTCCGCCGCCACCGTGAGGGCTCGGTGTGGCGCGATTCTTCGACACTACAGCAGCAGCAGCAGCAGCAGCCGTACGTGGGGGCAGCGGCAGGGCGGCAGGCCCACCCCGTTATGGGTGGCTGGGGGAAGCAGGGTCGCGGCAGCAGTAGCAGCAGCGAGATTACGCTATCTACGCCGCCGCCGCCGCCGCCACTTGTGATTGCGGAGCCGTCGCGCCGCCGTGAGGAGTTGGAGCGCCGTATAGAGGCCCTCAAGAAGGAGGTTAAGATGGAGCGGCAGTGCCGCGAGGATGTGGAGACGGCGCGGCAAAGCCTTCAGGAGAAACTCACTGTACTGCGGCAGGAGCGCGATGACGCAGCACGGCAGCTGGAGGAGGCACAGAACAGGCTCGCAGAAAAGGTCCACGCGCTCGACGTGGCGCAGTCTGACTTGGCGGCAACGCGAACGATGCTGCGCGTGGAACGAGGCGGAAAGCCTGCGGTAGAGCGTGAGCGCGAACTCGCTGCACAGCTCGATGAGGCCCGTGCAGAGTACCTGAGTGAGAAGGAGACAAACGTGAATCTGCTGCTGCGCGTGTCAAAGATCGAGCGGCAGCTGTCCAGCTCCAAGAAAGAGGTGGCGGCGAAGGTGCGCGACATCACGGAGTTAGAGCATCTCCTCCTGGAGGAGACAGAGACGTCGGAGCGGTACTACCTGCGGCTGCGCTACTATCGTGATGTGCTTCATCTGGCGATGGCCTCCGTTCGAAAGTCGTTCTCCCCAACAGGGGGGGCCGATGGCACCACTACCACCAACACTACGAGTGGCAGCGGCACCAACGACAGGAGCAATGGATATTGTGATGGTTCCGCAGGCTTCGCATGGGAGCAGGTGGTATGTGGCTCTGTGCGCGATGAGGAGTACTCTCGAGCCCTACTCGAGCAAGAGTGTCTCACCGCGCTACTGGAGCTCCTCGGCCAGAAGCGGCTGCTGCAGGACGTCGCCGTGGCGGCGGCCAACGAGGAACTCGTCGCACTACGTACAGCTGCAGCGGAGGCCGACATGGAGCCGCAACGACTGCGCCGCAAAGTGGAACAGGTGGAGGCTGCGCTCGAGGAGGTGAAAGCAGAGCGTCTCATACTGCAATCAACGCTGAAAAATAGCGAGAACGCCCGCGAACGCCTCTCGCGGGAGGTTGAGGAGCTGACAGAGCAACTGGAGCAACAGCAGCAGCGCAATGATGCTTTGATTGCGAAGATTGCGGATGTCCAGTCGTCACAGGACGCATTCGATGTGCGCTGCGGGGAGTCCGACAACAGCATCAGCATGTTACCCCTTGACCCCCAGTCGGTACAGCAGCAACGCCTGGAGAGACAGGTGGCGCAGTACCAGGAGGAGGTTGGGGTCCTGCACGCGCAGCTAGAGAAGGAGCGCAACGATAAGGCAGAGAAGACGCGCGCGGCGCAGCGGGAGGTGGTGGAGCTAAAACAAGAGATGCTGCGCGTGCGTGACGACTGCAAGGCCTCATTGCGGGAGAGTATGCAAATCGTGAAGGACTACGAAGCCCGCGTAAAAGAACTCCAGGATGTCCTCGCCACACTGCAGGCGGCCCTGGAGGAGGAAAGTAATAACGCCGACAGCGCGCGGGATCAAATGCAGAGGGCAGAAATTGCCAGGCGCGAGGCTGTCGAGGAGCTACAGCGTGTGTCCGCTGCACGTGACGCCCTCGTCTCCGACCATGAGGACCATGAGCGGCGGTACCTTGAGCTGCAGCGGCAGCTGCACGATCTGCAGTCCGCCTACACAGAGCTAGAGCGGCGGCTGCTTTCAATGAAGTTGCAGGAGTCGGACGTGTACCTCACAGTGGAGCGTGGCAGCGACGACGATAGCTGGTTGCAGAAGGCACAGCGCGAGAAGGAGGTTCTGGAGCGGCAGAAGCAGGATGTGCGGCGCCTCAACGAAGAGCTGCTCGCGATGGTGCGACAACGCAACGAGTCCCTTCGCGCGGTGGACCGACAGATCACGAAGATGCAGCGTGGCGGTGTATCGCCTGACGCGGCTGAGATGTCGATTGCCGATGATGACATCAACGACAACCCACTCAAGGCACAGCTTCGACCAGATTGATGAATTTCTTTGATTGTTTGCAACACCGTTCTGCTTTACCTATAGGGGGGGGGGTGTCTGACTTTTTTTTTCTTTTAGTTCTCCTATTCGTTACATTTGTCCGGCGGTTGGTGTGGGCCTTTTTCATCGTCGCTGCGAGAGAGCAGAAGACATGGGAGCGTAGAACGGGATGAATGTGCTTCCCCGTTTTTATTGCTTTGGCTTTGCGTGTGTGTGTGTATGTTGGAGGCGTCCTGTAGATTTATTCATACATGTTCGCACTGGAGAATGCAGGTGATACTATTTCCTTGGTGTCTCCCGTCATGTGCTCTTTGCACAACTGTACTTGCATGCTTATTTATACACTGTACGTATATATACATATATATGTCAGCAGCTGTTGGAGCAAATGCAGGAGGCTCTTTGCCGCTGATGTTGTTGTTGCCGGTGACTGGTGCTCTGCATTTATGCAGATGTAATTGAGTGTAGTGTCTGCCTTCTCTCCTTTTTCTTTTCATTTCTTTTGATGGATTCGTCATGGTCCGTCCATTTTTCCCCCTTTGTGTGGTGTTGTCTTGTGTGTGTGTGTGTGTGTGTGTGTGTGTGGTTGAAGCCGCGTAGAGAAGGGGGTGGCGGCATAGTTATTGTGATGTTTCGCCTACACAGTGTGCTGCTCATTGCCCTCGATGTGGTGAAGGGCCCGTACACGCATTGCTGCGCCCCTGTTAACCCCTTCGCGCGTGCCGCCAAGGAGTCTGTCTTCGTCGCACCCTCCACCGAAGAGCTGAATGTTGAAAATAACGATAATAGTAAGCGAAACGATATCGGCAATAGAACCTCGCCGTGCGTGTCATCGGCCGCCGCCGACCGGCTCAGCGACGTATTCGTGCCGCGGTCTGAGTTCTGTCGTCGCGTCATGTACCTGCTGGAGGCGGAGTCTGGTCTGTTGTATCTCTTCTACCCGGAGGAGATCGCGGGGCTACACTACCAGCGCAAGACACTCCGCTATACACTCTGCTTCGTCTTCAGTGTAAGCAAGGAACTCGTGACGACAAGCGCGGCCCTCACAGAGCGTCTTGTGCGGCCCTACAGTGTGGTGCTAACAAGTTTCGTGGAGGAGTTGCGGAAGGCGGAGCTGCGCTACGGCTACATGTCGCGCGGCCTCGCACGTGCCTCCTCGGTCCCTTCGCAGCGCACCAAGCAGGAGGTGGAATCACCGCTCGAAGAAGCGGGAGAGAGTGACACGGGGTGCGCGGATGCTTCCACCCCGGCAACAGAAGCTGCTGCTGTTGCTAGCAGAGGGGCGGCGCGTGTTAATGTCTTCTTGACGCCGCTGCAGGACCCGGCCGCACTACAGTGGACACCACTGGACACGATGATCGAAACGCTCTACGCGTGCCTGAGCTGCGAGGAGGAAGAGGAGGTTGTGGCAGACCCCAGCGGTGCAAAGGAGGGCAGGCAATCCGTGGCGGTCACAGATCAGCAGCAGCAGCAGCAGCCGGTGCCAACAAAGGAGCGGCTTGTTTCTGTTCGTCTTTCCCAGATGCACTCGTTTCACGTGCGTCGCATGCGGCAACCGCACGTGCCGCCACGCCACATGCTCGAAGAGGTGCCGATCCCCATCGCCGAATACTCGGCGGAGGTGCTGGAGTGGGCGGACTTGGCTGTGCATGACGTCTTCAAGGCGGTTGACGGGCAGCGCAGCATCGCCAGCATCGTGCAGATCCTCGCCGCCGGGTACGAGGCGGTGGAGGAGCGGAAGAGGTGGCAGCACTGGCTTTCACCGCTCAGCTGCTCATTGCAGGCGCTCTCGCCGATGTATACGCCATACTTTGAGTCGTTGCCGCAGTTTAAAAGCGCTGCGGAGCTTGCCGCGTTAAGCCCGTGCTCACGCAGCGCGAATGGTGAGAAGCTGCCCACCTCTCTTCCTATATCGCCGACGCAGTGCAACGAACCGCGTTTTGTCTCGCCACTCTCTTTAGGACTGCACACAACTCCGCTTGCAGCAGCACCGGCATCGACGCCGCTCAAAGTAACGCACCCGTTGCGACCGCACAGCGAGCGGCAGGCTGATGATGCCGCAACGAGTAGTCAAGAGGGACTGTATCCAGACTGGTGGGGAGAGCTGGAGCTCGTTGTACTAGAGGCGCTGCAGCACTTGGAGGTGCACAACTATGTGCGGATTGTGCGGCCGTGTCGGCTTAATAGCACGTACACCACAACAGGGGCATTCTATCGAGTGATGTGCGACCGGCACCACATGGCACGCCGCATCATTGGTCATCGCATGCTGCTTGTGGAGGAACAGTTTTATCGTCTCCGCGAACAACATCAACCCGCACCACCACCGAAGGGGCGGCACGACTGCATGAGTAGTGGGGCAGGTGAGACTAGAGTTGGCGGTTACACCGTGACGCTGCCTGCTGTGTTGCTGACAACAGCAGCACTTGAGCGGCAGGAACGGGAGGAGGAGGAGGAGAAGAGGCGACGGCAGCAGCAACAGATTGAGGATGAGCTCGGGTTGCCGCTGCCTTTTAGAACCGAGACCATCACCCGCACACCTTCCTCCTCCTCGGTGGTGATGACATCTGAAGGCGTAGTGAGTGATGTGTCCAATAGTCTCGACGAGCGCGGGGGACACGACAACACGTACAGTGAGGCGGAAGTGGACGCCGCGGCGGCGGCAGCTCTCTGCGCACTTGGAAAATTCACACACAACACGATAGCCAACGTGCGGTGGGAGATGCGACATATGCCTCTGTTGTGCCACGCCTTCGCGGAATGGGAGGAGGTGTGCTGCAAGGCGCTGGTGGAGATCGCGCTGCTCAACGGATGGCTTGTGGAAACCACCGACGCGGTACTTCCTGGACAGCAGCTGCAGTAATGGTGGTAGTAGTAGTAGTAGTACTAGTGGTACTAGTAGTAAGAAGAAGATACCCTTCCCGTTGCTCTTTAAGGGAAGCCTTCTACGTCAGTGATGCCGGGGGCTGCTGACGCGCTTCGACCGATTAAGAAACAGGTGGGATTGAAAGACGCTGCTGACTGCTGCCTTTGCGCGTGTGTTGTTCCTGACAGTCTTCGTTGCTCGTACGGTGCCGTGTCGCTTGCGCATGTGTGGCTCTGTCGCAGACGTTTCTTGAGGCTTGCCGTGCGCTGTGTGGGATGTTGCTGCTCTCTGAGCACTAGTACTGTGGAACGGCGCCACGTGACGGCCGAAGCTGACGCTACTCGTTTTATCCCGCGTTCGCCTTTGCAGTAGAGCCCGTCTCCCCCGTCAAGGCTGAACTGCGAGCGTTGGGGAAGGGCGAAGATATATATATATATATATATA
>NW_008825801.1:0-818 GCF_000691245.1 Trypanosoma grayi | reverse complement strand
TTTTTTTTTTTTTTTCTTCTCCCGCACCGCATCTGTTTTTCTCATTCTTCTTCGTTTTCTTTTGTTTTCTTTGCACCTGTGTTTGTTTGTTTTTGATCCGTCGTCTTTCTCCTTGTGTCGCGTGTTCACCTGCGCTTTTTTTTTTTGTTGTTGTTGTTGTTGCTTTGTTTTCTGCCGTGCATGTGAAGGAAGGCCTTGATACCGAAGGAAAAAAAAAAAAAGGAAGTCGCCGTTTGAGATGTGGTGGCTATACCTGCTCATTGCGTTCATACTTCTTGCTGTGGCCCCGGCGTTCGTGGTGCGGGGGAAGGTGGAGAAGCAGAGGAGCGGCGCTCAAAAGCAGCAGCAGCAGCATGTGGACACTGGAGCAGGCGCGGCGCGTGTTCGCCGTGCCCGAAAGGAGGAATGAGGGGTAAATATGTGAGGGGAGCTCCGCGCGTGTCACCTCCGCTCGTGCCTGTGCGCCACGGCAGATGCGGCTCGCTTGGCGGGGAGTGCTGTGGGGTGGGTTGTGGAGCACTCACCCCACACACCGACTGTGAGGCGTAGCTGGGAGTGTTAACACACTAACGAAGTAATGAAATAGATTCGCCCCGCACGTGTCGTTCTTCCGGGGTCCCTTTTTCCTATTGCTTCCTTTCCCGGTCATTTTATTTTTGTTTTGTCGTGCTTCGCCCACCTTGTCCCTTTCTGCACCTGTGTGTTACCCATCTGCGACATCAATCACAACAAACAGCACAAGAGAGGGTAGCGCCAGTGGTGGCAGCAGTAGTATTCATTCGTAATAGTGATAGTGGCGGCTGTAGTGTGAGTGGAGA
>NW_008825800.1:18904-24950 GCF_000691245.1 Trypanosoma grayi | reverse complement strand
TTTTTTTTTGTTTCGCAGAGTAAGAGTAGTACACTACACGAACCCTGTGAAGAAGCTGTAGATGTTTTTTATCATGTGCCCATATGGAGTCAATGGGGTATAAAAGAATACGATTAAAACGTTTGCATAAGTGCGTTTTACCCTTTTTCATCGGTGTTCTCTTTGTTGTGAAAAATTATGAGGTGGTTACTTCGGTCCATGTGTGGAATTTACCTGGTGATAGTGAGGAGTAATGTTTTTAGGAGACTCATAATGGATGCTGCGGAAGTGTTGTTATTTTACTTTACTAGGCTTTTTTTTTATAATTTGTACTTTTTTTGGCATTCCCTTCGTTTTGTGTTAGTTATACAAGGAGGTATAACAGGTAATAAGTCCCCCGGCAACACCTTTGAGCCTTAACCCTTGGTGAGGGAGAGGGGGTTGCTTGTAAACGGCTGCTGGAAGGTGGGAAAGGAGGGGGTTGCTATGCCTCCTCGACGTGCACCCGTAAAGCGTGCGGCAGTATCTTCTAGGAACGCGAAGGGGTCGCAGAGACTACATGAGGCTAGTGGATTTCCAATGGAAGCGACAACGCCAACGCGGAAGCTAGAATTCGGGAATGGGTCGGGTGTCACGAACAACGGCTCCACATTGCGGGTTTGGGAAAAGGACATTGCGGTGTTTCTCGCGTCCAAGCCAGGCCCTTCTCTGGTGGCGGACCCGTTGTGCCAACTGAGGTTGGGGGACAGAGAGGAGTTGAACGAGCACAGGAAGCCTGCTGGCACGGACTCGGTGACATCTTCTACGCCCGTGCCGGCTCGTAGCCAGCTCGAGGCTCAACGTGAAACAACACGACAAGGGTGCGGTGGCAAGGGAGATAGAATGAGCTATCATAATGGATCCCCGTCCACCAAAAAAATGCACAACCCCTCGCCCTCCGGAGCCACAGTGGATGACGAGGAGGAGCGTGTGATTATCGGTGGGGAGGTGCCAAATTCCGTTGCAGATCACTTCTACCGTCACCGCCTTATGGCGAATTCCCCAGCTAGGGAGCGTGTTTCGTTGACCCCAAGACTCATCCCGACACCTGATGGTCCCATGTGTCGGGCACAAATGGCCTCTCAATACACCGCGGACATTGCACCAACGTTAGCTGTACAGGATCTGTCGCCGTCTCGTGATGCCGGTGGCATTCCTCAGTATATTTGGACTTACGAGAGCCAGCGTGATGCTGCTGCAGTGACTTCAGTAGCAGCCGCAGTTGCAAGAATGAATGGCGCGCTGCCGGAGACAATCGATGATGGCTGTCTGAAGGAAACACCAACGGTGTTGAGCCAATCTCTCCCTCTCACAGCCCCGGTGCTGGGGGACTCTATTGATAAGGTGTCACGTCCTTCTCAAGCCGATGACGTGCAACAGTACATCGAGGAGGAAGGTGAGGAAAAGGAAGCACTTGTCATACCACCACCTCTCTCATTGGCGAGCAGCACTGGTGAAGCGGATGATGATGATGATGATGACGCTCCCTTTTTTCACCGGGTCACATCCGTGCGTGCACGTTTAGCGTCGAGAGCGGGGTCGTCGACGGCAACATCTAAGCCTCACTACAGGGTGGGGATGCGAGTGGAAGGTCAGTGGGGGCGAGGGTGGTTTGGCGCAGTGGTCACGGAGGAAGAGAAGAATGGCTTTGTGCAGATTCGCTGGGATCAGGATGGTTCCATGCTGCATCTCAAGGTGAAGGAGGTTCGCCAACCACGTGGGAAGGTAAGTAACGATAGTAAGAGCACCGAGGACAAGCCAGCAGTGCCCCCTCTCATGAGAGCGACACAGCTAGTGGAGCTCATGGATAATGAGACACCTGTTCGCCTCCCGTCAGTAGAAAATGAAAGAAAGTTGGGCGATGCAGATGGGGATATCTGGGTAAGTCCCTCAATCCTCACTCTGTACCTAGCGCAAGATGAGAAGAATTATTCGGCAGACTCTTCTCGTGTTCTCAATGTGCTGGTGGAAAGAGGGGCCGTTGTGGTAATGGTGTCCCCTTCGCACTTGGAGTTTCTTGGCGAGGATGGAGCCCTTGCCTGGCGACAACAGATGCAACGCATGTTTTTCTTTGTTCTCTCTGAGGATGCTGTAGGAGAGGGTTACGAGATGGGCATCACACTGGCACACGCCATGGGTGTCTCTGCCGTTTCTGTGAAGTGGTTGCAGCGTCTTGCGTCATCTATTGGGGAGGAATGCCAGCGTGTGTGTATCCCCAAGCCACAGGAGTTGTTGGGACAGGGGAGTGACACTGACGTGCGTTGGCGACCGCTGTCGAGAGACGAGCGATTCTTAGGCCGCAAGATAGTTTATCTCGCTGGGGAAGACACCGACATCGAGTTCCTTATCGTCGCGTGTGGCGGTGCAGTAAAGCATCAGGCGTCCGCGAATGGGGCCCCGTCGCCGCACTACGTATACGTCGCCCCGGGAAGGCGGGCACAGATTCCACCCACCGCCATGTCGGTGGCCTTGTTGGAGAAATCGTGGCTGATTCACCGTATCCATGAGTTCTTCCTTGCGCTGCCCCCGTCGCAGCTTGTGCAGGAGAGCTGTGGTAATGCTCCCAGCAGCCCTCTCCTTGCAGGGTTGACGGCCGGTGCCAAGCGGGTGCGACAGCAGCAGGAGGAGGAGGAGGAGGACGACGACGACGAAGAACTCATCGGTGCACAGTCGCCGACACGACGTACGAACTGTGGGGTGAATCGCACGCCAACTCCTCCTGGCGACGCGCTGGAGGTGGTGAAGGGTGAGGACTATTACTTCCGTGTGGCACCGGTGGGAAGAAGCAACGAGGCGCCAGAAGTGGCGTTGGGCCGCGTTGTGTCTCTCGGTGACGACAGCAACCGTGTGATGATGCGTCTCTACGAGGTGAAGCACACGGTGCTGCGGCAGAACCCCTGCACAGGAGGGCTCGAGAGTCACACGACCGTCTACTTGGGGACACGCACCGCGAACGTGTCAGTGGAAGACCTCATCTTCACCATCCCCGTCTACGTTGTGGATGCATCGCAAATGCGACACGTCTACACACTCGAATCGCCTCCACGTGGAGCTGACGCCTCCACCGCCGCTGCTGCTGCCGCCGCCGCCGCCGCCACGACTACAGCTATTTCCGTGAAAGAGGAAGAGGGTGTGATGCGACAACAACGGCCGGTAGACGCGCAGCCGTCAGTGGCGCTTTGCCCCAGTGGGCCGCCTCTGGCGTCTCTGTCACGCATGACCTACATGCGCTCTGGCAACCAGCAGCAGCACCAGCAGGGTGTTGTGTTTAGCGAAATTCTCATCAACGGCTGGCGTGTGCGCTCTGGCGTGGATGTATACTTCCATGACGGCTTGCCGTCGGGTCAGTCGGGGATGTCTGCACCGGTGCGGGAGAGTGTCGGTCGTGTACAGATGATTCAGCGTGTAGCGTTTGGCGTGGTTCTTGTTGTGCATAAGGCGGAGGCCAACAGTATCTTTGGTGGGTCAAAGATGGTTGTGATAACTCCAGACATGGTGACTGGTGTTGTATAACTCTGCATGCTCCTCTCGCTTCAGAAAACTGCCAAAAACTGTGCATTAAGAGGAAAGAAGTTGACGGGTGATTCTGTGCAGCGTCGAACTGTGGTGGGCGAAGTGATATCGGTGCATTCCAGTTGTGGTGTATGCATCATGTTTTCTTTTTCCCATTTTATCTTTTGTTTTCCTGTCCTTATAATGCCTGTAAATGCGTGCATATATGTGTGTGCGTGTGTGTGATGGAGCGGATGACAGACGTGTTGTACGATCCTCTCGTCGATGTTGACGCCGTCTCCTTTGAGTACCCGTTCAGCAGCAACAATAAGGCGGCTGGAGGCATCCACGGCGTCAACCTCCGCGTGCACCGCGGCGACCGTGTGCTGGTCGTTGGGCATAATGGCAGCGGCAAGTCGACGCTTCTCGCCGTCGTTGCAGGCCGGCGGAAGGCGTCGAAGGGCCGTGCCACTGTGCTTGGCACCGACGCCTTCGACAACACACGTCTGCAGCAGCACGTCGCGCTTATAGGCAACCCATGGCCACCGGAGGCGTTCTTTGCCAGCACCGTCGCCAGTATCGCGTCACCAGCGCCGCTGCTGGAGCGGAGGCAGCGCATCGCTGACGCGCTTCACCTCCCGCTGCAGCGCTCCGTCAGTAACATGAGTTCAGGAGAAAAGCGGCGCGTTCAAATCCTTCACGGCATGCTGCAGCAGAGCCTTGTCTACCTTCTGGACGAATGCAGCACGGACATTGATGTGGCGGAGCGCAAGACGGTGCTTGAGCTCATAAAATCGGAGTGCAGTGTCAACAGAGGGTGTTGCCTGTACGCAACTCACATTTTTGACGGCGTTAGCAACTGGGCAACGCACGTCCTTTTGATGCAGAACGGCTGTGTTGTTGATTTTAAGAAGATGAATGATATTGAAGAGCCATTGGAGGTGTTTGCACACAAATTCCTTGCAAGGCAGCGTGGGGGATCGTTTAGTCGTGCAATCCTTGATGCGCCTGTAACAAAGGAAGTGGAGACAAATACCAACATCAACTACAAGGGTGAAGGAGAGCGAACTCTGGCTACTGAAGAGGAGGCTGTTATCGTGTGCCGGCAGCTGCAGTACAAGGATATCTTCAGAGACCTCACTTTTACGATTTACAAAGGGGAGCGTGTGCTGCTTTGTGGTTGTAACGGGGCCGGGAAGTCGACACTGCTGAATATGATGGGTGGAAAACAGTTCTTCAACAACCGAAGTAAGGCCCTGCGTATTCTCGGAAAGGCTTGCTACGAGGATATGACACTCAACAGCCTTGTTGCGTTCGGCGGTGACTGGTGGACGGTCGCACCACCGGGCGAAGTGCATGTCAGGGAGATGCTGCAGCTCCGCACTCCACGGTCACAGCAGTTGTGTGATCTTCTCGATGTGGACTTGGATTGGGACGTCCGCCACATTTCTCTCGGCCACCAGAAGCGTGTGCAGCTGCTGCTACATCTTCTGGAAGATAAGCCCATTGTTCTCCTCGATGAAGCGACCTCTGATCTTGACCTTGACCAACGGCATGCGTTGCTGTCATTCCTGTACAACGAGAGCGTCAGTCGCGGCGTGACTGTGGTGTACGCAACGCACATCTTTGGTGGGTTGGGCAACTGGCCGTCAGCCGTCATGATACTTGACCGCACTAAACGAGGCCTCCACGCGATGTGGCGCAGCGGAGACAG
Organism: Trypanosoma grayi; assembly: GCF_000691245.1. Classification (NCBI taxonomy): domain Eukaryota; phylum Euglenozoa; class Kinetoplastea; order Trypanosomatida; family Trypanosomatidae; genus Trypanosoma; species Trypanosoma grayi. The sequence continues at coordinate 19,726 of NW_008825800.1, read as the reverse complement.
CAACGCAAACGGTGGGGGCAGCATGGATTGGCGACGCGTCACGGATGAGCTTATCGCCTTAAAGAAGAGGGAGAATACCGATTTGACTAGTGCGTAGGTGATCACAGAAATCGGCCAGCAGGAGAAATATACTCTTCTACTACGACCTTTCTTCTTACACCCTACTCTTGAACGCATCCTTCCCTGTGTTTTCACTGCAGCTTTCTCTCATTTACAACACTCTCTGTTTCTACTTCTTGTGGTGGCTTCAACCTCTGCGGCAGGCCGCGCCAGAAGGAAAGCGATGCATGGGGGGCGAGCAGGCACCACGAGGGCGTCTGCGCTGCAGCAGCCGGTGCGGTCCAGTCGCGGCGGCTACCTGCGGTGTCCATTCAGCATTCAGGCCCCTTTCGTAGAGATGGCGGAGCGGCACGCGGGTGGCGACTTCAACGGCAGCAAAGCGCACGCAGTGCACAGCGACGACAACGACAATGACGAAAACTTCCGCCCGTGGAGCCGTGCGGGTGTCGGGGCGAAGCAGCTCAGTGCGAAGGAGCGACGGGCGCAGCAGCAAGAAGCGGAGCGTATCTACGGCGCCGTCGCCGCGGACGATGCGGACGTCGGCGCCGACACGGCGACGAGCATGCCGGTGGCCCTCGCGCCGTGGGAGAAGTCCGCTCTGCACCGCGTCGTGCCGCGCGCGGTAGTCCGCAGCAAGGGAAAGCGTGACAACACAGAGACGGTGCAGCAGCGGCCACAACAGGTGGGCCCCTCGTCAGCCGGGCACAAACGTGGGTGTGAGGGCCGCGCGCCGGGCGAAGGTGCAGAGAGGCAGCGGCAGAA
>NW_008825800.1:0-18855 GCF_000691245.1 Trypanosoma grayi | reverse complement strand
GGGGGGGGAAATGAGGAGCAACCTGCGGCGCCTGGATGAGATGCGCAATGCAGCGCTGTTTGGAAAGAAGAAAAAGAAGACGCCTAAGCAGTGAGTGGTGTTGCCCTTGCGATTAAATGTCTCTCTCCCTCCCCTGCTCTCTGCTGGAGCCATTTAATGAGGTGTGGTGGTTGCGTGCGGGGGGTGATAATTATAATCCGGTGTATCGACCACATTTTGTTTCTCTCTCTCTCTCTCTCTCTCTCTCTCTCTCTTCGCTGTTGCCTCTGCGTACACTTGGATTGCCGCAAGGGCGTACGTGTCCCCATCTCTCGTGGGTGCAGCGCCACGTGGTGGCGGGAGCGGAATAGCGAGCGCGTGTACGAGAGAGAGAGAGAGAGAAAGAAAGAGATGCAGATGAGGTGAGCAGTATGACCTCCGGCGTCGGTGTTACGCGTTTCTTGGCGCTGCAACAGTGGCGGTGTCAGCGTCTCGGTTGACGAGCAGCAAGTGCTGGTGATGTGTGTGCCTGTCGGCCCCGGAGTGGCTCCACCGAAGGGACGCATCTCAGAGTTGCGACTTGTCTCCCAGGGACGTGCGCCGGTGCGGGCCGCCACGCCGCCCAAAGGTATTCTGCCGGCGGTGGTGTTACCGCGGGCGTTGCTCTTCCTTGTGGGGCGAATGCCAGAGGAGTGACGCCATCGGCCGCTGCACGACATCCGAGTCGCTTCGGTGTGTGTGCCCGGCTCCAGTTTTGTCGCCGATGTGCTGCTGCCACTTCGGCGTGGCGCCTTGAGCGNCGAGTCGCTTCGGTGTGTGTGCCCGGCTCCAGTTTTGTCGCCGATGTGCTGCTGCCACTTCGGCGTGGCGCCTTGAGCGGTGCATTGCCGCTCCTGTTGCCCGCTCAGCCTCCCAACGCCGCCATTGTCTTGTCGTTGTGGCGATACAAAACAAAAAAAAAAGGAATTGCCCCTGCAAAGAGAAGGCGCCTCACTCCCGGTTTTGATTTTATTTTCTTCGCTGCTCACTCTTTCTAAATATATATATAAATATATATTGCGTGTGTTTGTTTCCTTTTTGATTTCATTTCCCTACCGCCCCGTGGCCGCAGGTAGTGTGGGAGGAGGGAACGTGGGCGTCATGTTACAGCGTGTCAAGGAGGGCCTGATGCGCCGTATTGCCGCAACGACGATGCCGCCGCAGCAGCGGGAATGCGACTCGTCAAGGCGCAAAATGCCTATTCAGGGGCTGCGGGCCCCCGCAGGCGCGTGCGCTGGGTGCGCAAGCACGAGTGATGCGGTGACAAAGAAGTCGAGGGCGACGCTGGAAGAGGGTTCACCATACGACGAGGCGGATCTTCGCGAAGTGCTGGCGAAAGATCCTGTGCCCCTTGAGGAGGTATGTAGCCTGAGCCGCCATGGTTGCCCGGCTGCGTTTCGCTGCGAGGTGTGGGGCTATCTCACCAGCATCCTGCAACCGCTGCTTTCAAACCGTGCCGCCGTGCTCGCACGCAAACGCAATGAGTACGTAGGTTATGTGCAGAGCAGCTACGAGGCGGTGGACTGGAGCGCCGCGTTGAAGACAGTGGAGGAAGAAGGCTCGGCTGCTTCTGCCGTTGCAGCGTCTGCAGTGCGCGCCAACGCATCTGTGGTGCAAAGAGCAGGGGGACACGATGATATTTCGGCCATGGCCTCGAGCGGTCATCACCTGAGGCAGGTGGGTGTGCGACTTGGCGTTGCAGGCGACTCAGAACTGCTTATGCTGAAACAGATACGTAAGGACGTTCCTCGCATGTCTGCCGGTGTGGCATATCTTCATCATAGTCGTGTCATGCTATCCATCGAGCGAATCCTATACATATGGGCGCTGCGTCACCCAGCGTGTGGTTACGTGCAAGGGATGAACGATCTCATCACCCCCTTCATCAGTGTCGTGCTGGCGAACCGGTTCTGCACCAGCAAGACAGTGGCGGAGTTGCACTCGCTGGGGGAAACGGAGCTGGATGTGCTGCTCTCCACCGAGGCCGTCACGGAGGAGGCGTGGATGTACACAGTCGAGGCCGATACGTACTGGATGGCCTCCTACCTGCTGAGCGCGGTGCAGGAGAACTACACGTACAATCAAAAGGGCCTCTACAGCATGGTGGAGAAGTTAGAGGCGGTGGTGCGTGCTGCGGACGTAAAGCTTTACAAGCACCTGCGCGAGGAGCTACAGGTAGACTTCAAGCAATTTGCTTTCCGCTGGATGAACTGTCTGCTGCTGCGGGAACTCAACGCGACACAGTCGCTGCGTTTGTGGGACTACTACCTTGCGGATGTGGAGAAGGACTGGAGCACCACGCACGTGTACGTGTGTGCGGCGCTACTGATGCGGTGGTCGCCCGCACTCCGCAGTGAGTGGGACTACGGCGTTGTGATGAAGTTCCTGCAGAATCTGCCGACGGAAGAACTAGGTGACCGCGACCTCAGCGCCCTCATATCGCAGGGTGTCATGATGCAGAAGCTGTACAACAACACGCTGAATCATCTCACGCCGTATTGAATATACATACCAAAGCAAAGCAGATACTGCGTCAACGAAGATCTCTCGTGGGAAAGCATACATGCATCGCTCTTACGGATGGGTATATATATATATATATATATATATGTGTGTGTGTGTGTGTCTGTTTGTTTGTGTGCTTGTTTTTTTTTTTGTTTTTTTCGTTTTCTTCTCTTGCTTAGTTTTTTTTGTTTTTTCGTGTTTCTGCCTGTTATGTTATTACTTCCAGACGCCTCGATTTGTCCCCAGCACACATCTAGTAGCCAATGCGGCACCTCCAGCGCCGCCGGTGGGGGAATAAGAAAAGATTTGGTTTCTGACGCGTACACCCGTCGCATGCGCACGCGTCTGTGTGCGGTTGGGTATATGTGCATGTGGGGGTGGTGGGCGTTGCGTAATTGTGGATCTCACGCAACTGTTTCCCACCTGCATATGTCCTCATCCGCTCACCCACGTGCACACACGCACTGCGACTCTTGTCTTTGCCTCTCACTATTGCTCACTCTCCCTCTCTCACTGCACTCACCGCCGCCACCACCACTAGCAGCAGCAACTTGCAAGGGCAGAAGCTCCAACCACACGAGGAGAAAAATAGAAGCATGGTGAAGCTTGACGTGTCACTGCTGCGCTTCCTCGACGACGAGGACTTCCGCGTCCTCACGGCGCTCGAGATGGCGATGCGCAACCACGACGTGGCGCCCACCGCCCTCGTCGAGCGCATCGCACAGCTCCCACACGGCGGCTGCCGCAAGCGGCTGCAGAACCTCCTCAAGCATAAGATGATCCACCACGAGAACACAATGTACGACGGCTTCGCGATGAAGTACGGGGCCTACGACTACTTAGCCCTGCGCACACTCAGCAGGCGCGGCAGCGTCGCCGGCGTTGGCCACCGCATCGGCTGCGGCAAGGAGTCTGATATCATTCTCGTGCAGGACGATGCCGGTCGCGAGTGCGTGTTGAAGCTGCAGCGGCTGGGGCGGTGCAGCTTCCGCACCGTCTCGCGCAACCGCGACTACAAGGGCGGCGGCCGCGCGCGGCACGGCGAGAGTTGGTTCTACCTCTCGCGCCTCGCATCGCAGAAGGAGTACGCCTTCATGCAGGCGCTCTACGACGAGGGCTTGCCGGTGCCGAAGCCGATCGACCAAAACCGCCACGCGCTGCTGATGGAGCTGGTGGCGGGCACGACACTCAACAACATCACCGCCCTCGGCGACGCGGCGCTGGTGTACCGCCGCTGCCTCGATCTGATGCTGAAGCTCGCGGAGCACGGACTCGTGCACGGCGACTTCAACGAGTTCAACCTCATGATCACGGAGGAGATGCGCGTCGTTGTCATTGACTTCCCGCAGATGGTGTCGTTGAACCACCCCAACGCGGCGGAGCTCTTCAACCGCGACGTGGAGAACCTCGCGAACTTCTTCCACCGCCGCTTCAAAGTGACAACGCTCTTCTACCCGACGATCGAGAAGGACGTGGTGCGCAAGGCGGATTTGGACCGCCGCGTGTTTGCGAGTGGCTGCTTCTCCAGCAAGCAGCAGCAGGACCTCGAGCATCTTCTGGAGGGACAGTCGACACGCAACAACGAAGGAGAATGTGAAGCTGAAAGTGAGGAGGATGACATTGAAGAGGCATCTGCTGCTGTTTCCGCCGACGGTCCAATGGAGGAGTTGTCAGTGGAGAGGCGCACCCCCCCTTGTGGTGCGCAGCCGTGTGGCAGCGGTGCCACTGAAGGGCAGAAGGCAGGGGAGGAACAACAACAACAAGAGGAGGAGGAGGAGGAAGATGGTGACGATACGAGTGAGGACGGAACGGGTAGTGAAGCGCGGTCACTGGACGAAGCCGTGGGCGAGGCAGCCATTCAGCGGCGGCTGCAGAGACAGGAGCAGCAGCAGCAGAACGCCAACTTCGCGCAGGACGGCACCATCAACGAGGCGTACGTGCGGTCGCAGTTGCGGCGCGATATTCGGCGCAAAGACAACCAGCAGTTCTACCAGGGCCTCCACCGCAACGTGCAGAAGGGGCGGCAGAAGCAGAAGATACGCCGCCAAGTGAAACAGGCGTTGGGGACTGGCTTCTTTGACTGAAACCAGTGAAACCCCAGTACGCCACTGCCCTTACGCTGTGCCTTACTTGGTTTGTGTTGCCACGGTTAATAGGAAGGAGACAATACGTTTAAGAAAAGAAATGAAGGAAGGATTGATAGTAAAGTAACGAGAAAGTGAGGGGTAAAACCAAAAAAAAGTGCACAGCGTATCTGTCTCAGTCTCTCCTTCATTCATATTGTATATATGTGTGTACGTGTGCGTCTGAGTTTGACTGTGACTGTGTTTACTCGGTCCATGGTGAGTTGATGCGTGCAACCCACATCATCGTGTTCGTTCCTTTCATTATCTCATTTGTTGCCTCCCCGCGAAGTCAACTAACATCATCATTGTCGTTGCTGAGGCCTAGCGAGCAGGACAACTAGATCACACGCACACATACATAGATACACCGCGATTAACAGGAAGATAAAAAATAACAGAAAAGCGATATTAGAGCGTGGAAAGAAGATCGCAATGACTTATCAGCAGTTGGGCTCGGGCCTTAACGCATTCTCTCCGTTCCTGCAGGAGATCACGAACTCCAACATTCTTGGCAGCGAAAACAAGGAGAACATCCACCCTGCTCTTCTTGTGCGCCATTCTGGGAACGGTAAGGGTGGGTGCAAAAATGGCAGCAGAAGCACTGGGAGTCACGTTCAACCCTGCAGTCCATCGATTGTGAGCGGCTTCTCCACCCCTATTACGAACCGCCACCGCCCACATCATACTGGGCTAACACCGGGAAATAATTCAACAAGAATCCCACGGCATGGTGACGCGATGTGTCACACAAACGTCAGCGTTGCAAATGTGTCGTTGCTGACAGGGAGCGACGTGGGAGACGCAAACGACAGCGGTTTCTTTTCGCCACTGAATCCGGACACGTCAACCGTCACTGCTGCAGCAGCCGCAGTAGAAGCCATCGCTCAACAGTCGAAGCTTTGCGAGCTCTTCGAGGGGTGTGTACCACTGCCGCAACAGCCGCGCAGCCTGAACACTAGTGTGGACTCCGTCCTCCTTCCACGAAACGTGCTGCAGGAGATTGACGATGATGACAGCATACAGTCGGTGAACGAGTGCATGCGGACCAATACTTCTATCCCGCCCTCTGCGACTGAGACAGATGATGCACTCATGCAGCTGCAGCAGTCACAGCCCGTTTTTCCCGTACCACAACTGTTTGCCGTTCCACAGCCATTACGCCAGCCCATCGTCACGCAGCACGACGGTCCACCACCTGAATACCCTCGGGTCGGCGGCAGCAGCAACAAAAACCGCCAGACGGTCACGCGTGTGGTGAGCGGCCCGTCTTCGCTCATTGCAGTGGGCGGGCGGCGCGTCCCTATCGACAAGCTGCACCTTCTCCTGCGGCCCTCGACACCCGAACGCGACAGCGACGGCGCTGCTGTACTTTCCGGCTCCGTGCCGCTCGTGCCCTCGGCGCGGCCCACCCCGTCGGCGAAGGCGGTGAAGGTAGTGGCGTCGCCAGCACCAGGGGTTCCCGGCTCTGTTGGGCGGCACCTGCCGTCGCCTCCGCCGCCCAACGGCAACTACCACCAGCAGCAGGAGACCATCGTTCTCGAGTTCCCGAAGGGTGTGCTGATGCGCTTCCAGCCGAACGCCTCGCAGCCGTTCCCGGTGATGGGGCGGCGCTACCTCGCAGCGGTGCGCAGCAGCCGCAGCCCGTACGACAATGTAGCGTACGAGGACGCCGGTTTCTGTGTGCATATGCTGCGGCACTACCCGGACGGCAGTGGGGCTGGGGCTGGGGCTGCTTTGGCGGACAAGGCGATCTATGACGGCCGCATAATTCGTGAGGTGGATGACAACTTGCCAGCCGATGTTGCACGCATGCGAGAATTGGGGGAAGCACGTAAAGTGGCTACTCTGGAGTGCCGCAAGCACTTCCGCTTTCTTAACTTGCCATTCGAGCTGGTGGACGTGCAATACACCTTTGACCTGCACATTTGCATCGTGTACTACCGTATCCAGCCGCAGGAGGGCACGAGCAGTCAACCGAACGTAGCCAGACTGATGCGCATGCTGCAGTTCAAGCTGAAGAGCAAGGTGTACCTGAAGCGGACCTCCGACAGCGAGTGAAGGTGTCAACTGCGTTTTAACCAACAAATCATAGAGTGAGAAGAAGTCGAAGGAGGAGGCGATGTTAAAGAAGAAGAAGATGATGAAGATGATTGTGACGAAGAGGGGGAAAGTGTTTCTCCCACATAAAAAAAAAGAAAACCGGACATGTGTGTATGTGCGGAGGGGAGAAGGAGAGCCAAGACGGAGGGAGAAGATGCACTTTGCAGGCGGCAGCGGAGACTACGTTGTGGCCAACGGAAGAGGAGGAAGGAAGAAGCGGTGAGCGCATTCAGCATCACGGATGTGGAGTGAAGGTACCATCTCTCATCGGTCTGCACCGTATTTGTGGTTTTGTGCAGGTTTCGTCCGGTGCACAAAACACTCTATATATCTTGACATCTAGATAGAAGGGAATAAACACGAATTTTTGTTTTTTTTGTTTGTTTGAGAGGTGAAGATGCGTCTCTCCTTCCGTCGCGCGTGCACAGTCCCCGCCTTAGCGCACACGCACACATACGCGAGCAAGCACGTGCCCCGAACAAAAAAAAAAAACTATAGAAGCACCAGTTCTTTTTTTTGTGTGTTTGGATTCGTTTGTACTCCCCTTTCCCGCTCTGTCTCCGCCTGCAATGCGGCACGGGCACGGGGCCTCACATTTACGTGCTGTTTATTTTTCACATATGTGTGTTCACTCCGTTGAGATGCGGCCTGTCTATCTGTCCCCCTCTGCGCGTGGGTGGGTTGTGTATCACGCCGTGCTGCGCTTGTTTGTTTTTATCGTTGTTGACCTCGACGGCCGCTGGCGGGGAGGGGGCAGCAGGGTAACGTAGAGGGGGGAGGGGGCGGGTACGGGAAAGCAAGAAAGAAAAGCGAATATGATGAAACGAGGTGTAATACGAAAGAAAAACAAATAGAGAGAAGAAGAAGAGGCAAACGAGAGAGCAGAATGCAGCATAGAGCAGTATATAAAGACACCTTACCCAGAGTGTCAAGGACGATGGTTATTATTGATGGTGATTCTTCTTGTTGTGTGGCGGCTGCCTTTCTACCACAAGCACACCCCTCTGATTAGATTCACTCGCCCAAGACGCAATCAAGCAGACAGCCATACATACACCGGAAATGAAGCCTCGTCGCTTCCCTCGTAAACCATTTGTTGTTGTTGTTTTGGTGTTTTGTTACTTCACCTGCCTGTTTGACCAGGCGGCCATATTTAGATGATGATGATGATAACGGAGCGGGCCTGCCACTAGTGCCACTGCCACGGCGCGGTTAAACGCGCAGTTCAGGGAGAGCGCAAGGGACCACATGCTGCTGTTGCTGCAACACGAATAGAAGTACAAGAAGCGTGTTGCAGTAACAGCAGCATGTGGAGTGGAGTGGCGTGGTGGTGCGGAGTACTGTTTCCATGTGTTCTTTGTTTTCCTTGTTTTCTGTCTTGTTTTTTGTTCTCCTCTTTGCGGTTCAGATGTTCTTGTCGTTGATATCGTCGGCATCTCGCCGCTGAGACGAGGCGGTGCGGATGCCGATGGGTAAAACGTGGAGAGAGAAAGGGAGAAAAATAAAAGAGAGAATGTGTATGTATGTATCTGGGAGAGAGAGGTGTGGAAGACATATGACGCGTGCTGTCGTTGTGATACCAGTAAGAGCCTGCAACGCTCGTATTCTCATTCTGATTTTTTTTGTGTGTGTGTATCTGTGATTATTGATTTGTTTTCTTTTTTTTTTTCTCCCCATCTGTTTCTTCGGCGGCTTACCCGTTTCTCATTGGGAAGCACCGAAGAGGATAGAAGGGCCAAAGCAACAGCGTGGGCTTGTCTGTGAGAGAAGGTTTAAGCGTAAAAGGATTGGGGGCGGCATATTTGGTGTGTGTTGTACCATGCAGCGGCGCACAGTAAGCCCCTCGCGTGGCCTCGGCCGAGGGCGTGGCGGGACGCCGGCCGCAGGATTTGGTCGCGCCGGCCTCACCAGGCCGAGTGCGGTCGTGCGGGAGTTACACAAGAACGATGCGGTAAATGCCCAGAGCACGCGCGGGCGCCAAATTGCGTCAGCCATGGAGGAACTGATGGACGACGTCTACGGTGGTGGCGTCAGTCAGCGGCCGCCGCCGCCGCCGCCGGCCTCGATGCGTGGTGGGGAGTACGCACGGTTTAAGACTTCCTTCAACGCATCTGTAGTGCCGCGGAGTTGGCGGAATGGGCCAGTGGATACCAACGGGCGTTGCTTTAACGCCAGTGATCGGAACCTGCTGTGTATGGATGTTCACGTCAACAACAAGCTGTGTGTGGTCGGCTCCGCTGATCATGGCTTGAAGGTCTTCGATATCGCCACTGGAAGGGAAAAGAGAAACCTTTACACCAAAAACTTCGGCCATACAGAGTGGGTGACATGCTGCAAATTCTTCCAGAGCACTGGACGAATCATTTCGGGAGGGATGGATAGCAAGCTGTGTCTATGGGAGTCTACAGGGCCGGTGCGCTGCAGCGATCTCTTAGGACACACCGGCAGCGTGAGTCAGGTTGAGGTCAACGACAACAGCGGCGTAGCCATGAGCAGCAGCTATGATCGTTCGCTGCGACTCTGGGACTGCGCTGCAGGCGGGCGGTGTGTGGCCACGCTGGCCGGCCACAAGGCGCCGGTAATGATGTTCTCCTGGTGCGGCACGCAGGTACTCTCGGGGGATCGGCAAGGCACCACCAAAGTGTGGAATGTTGAAACCGGTGACTGCCTTGCAACACTCGCCACAAAGCGTGGCCAAATCGGGTCGCTGTGGCACCTGCTCCACACCGATGTAGGGCTGCTTTCGGTGATCGGCGACCAGGGCGGCGTCGTCAGCATCCTTGACTTCCAACGTACCGGTAGCAAGCCTGTGTTCCAAGACGTGCTGCACCCTGGGGGTGTTGTGAGCGGCATTCGCTCCGTTGACGAGACGCCGTATTTAGTCACGGCGGGAGCAGACAAAGTGATTCTCACCCTGGACCCCCGCGCAGGCTTTGCGCCGGTGCACCGCCTCACCGATCACCGCGACTTCATATACTCGCTGGAGACTTTCGGACCGTTAATACTCTCCGGTGGTGGTAACGGCTGGCTGCTGGTGCACGACACGGTGACGGGGAAGTGCTGCTATGGACTCGGCGCCAACGCGGCTGCGGTGCGAGAGATATTCGCCACGCCGTCGCACCTCGTCGCTGCCGGAGATGACGGCAACGCGATGGTGTATGACTACATGTGAGGGACAAGGGCAGCCAATGGTAAAATGAAGAAAAAAGGAGGTAGAGAGAGAAATGTGAACGTTGAATATTGGCAGAAGAGGCGTCATACCATGTAAAGTAGTGCAGAGTGGAAAAGTCCTGCTAAAAGATTGTCGTCATGGTGTCTGTTGTTTTTCATTTGCTTCATTTTCCGTGTTACATTTATATTACTCGGCCCCATGAACGATGGTGCTGCACCACCACCACCAGAGTCGGAGTTGCCGCCCTTTACATACGCCCAGGCACACGAACGCATACACATTGTTTCTCTTCCCTGTCATAGTGTCAACTCAACGTGCTTTCCAATCGATTTGTCGGCAAGGAAGCAAAACCGCCTCTGATACTTATGCTTGTTTTTTTTTCTTTTGGTCTTCTTCTTTTTAGTGACTCTGGCGGCAATTTTCACCGAGTCTGATGACGCAGTCCTCTTTTTTTATTCCTTTTGGAAGACTCAGCGCAACTGGAGAAGGGGACATATGAAGGTGCACCTGAGTATAGGGGATGCGTTCTTTATTCGTTCCTTGCTTTAGAGGGAAAGTGGTCTTTGGCTCGTAAACCGTGTCACATTTTCCTTGCTTATGGCACCTGTTATGTGCAGCGTCATGCACGGCTTGTCATTCCCCCAACGAGAAAGGCAAGTGGCCTTCAAAGAGTGGTCCACCTCCCTTGCGGCTCCGATTGTAAGTGGGGGACAGTGTGGCAGGAGGTGATATCACTACCCTCATGAAAAGCCCCGTCTCGTATCTCTGGCAGTGTCACTGGAGCAGCCTCATCTTCGTCACGCCAGGTGAACTGCCCTTTGATGTAGCACCTTTTGTGCCTTGTCTCTACCACGTAGAACAGTTGGGAGGTTGTCACGCTTCATATTGCTCCTGCTGTTCGCACCTCGTTTCAAGACTGTGTGTTTTGGGACTCTGGCAGTGATTGCAGACCCTCTGAACGTACAGCTCATACATCCTGTGTTGCTGGGGCTACGTCTGTCCATGTACGTGCGCTGCAAAATGCGCGCGCAGCGGCTCCAACAGGTGTCGTTGTTTTGCGTGATTCCACCTCAGTGAGAGCGCTGTGAGTAATGCTGACCGTTTCCAATTGCTCCTGCACAAAGACTGGGCACGTAGAATGGCTCCGGTTGTTATAACTGACCTCCTCTTGAGTTCCGTTTCCTTTGTGTTTTTGGCATGAATCCCTACAAGTGCTGTCGGAACAGCGTATGGGTGACGTGTAGGTGCGCAACGCCACCAAATGGTAAATCAATGGGTGCGTGTCTAAAGGGGGGGAGGGGTAATCAAGCATGGTGTCTCCTGGTCACCCGCTTACCCGTATTCGTGTTGTTAATCCAATAGCTGGATTGCCAACCCATTATCCGACTTCATCTAAATTTCTACGTGTGTTTTCCTCTGTTTGCTTTGATCTTGGCATCGACGAGCAGGAGTACAGCTGTGAGCCTTAACAGATCACACGATGGCTTGTCAGCGACCGCGGCTGTCACTGAGCAACTGTCTCCTCCCAACATCAGTGGACTGGGTGGCAATGCGTGCTCTGAAAGAATGGCACCACAACTTCCAGACGGGCCTCTCTCCTTTTGGTTCGTCAGCGGAGAGCGCCGCAACAGAGGCATCCCCATTTTGGATCTCAACTAGGGTGGCACGCATGTTGTATGCCGCTTCACTTAACGAGAGGTCTTCATCGCGTGTGACGCGCGGTACTCACAACAGAAATGTGCATGACAAACCGAAAGAGGAGGCCAAAAGTAAAGGAAAGGAATACACTATTAATACAAGGCGGCTAGTGAACGTTTTTGGCTCTTCATTTATCAATGCAGCTGACACATCTATCTGCTCCATGTTGGACTCCGCCACATGTGTATCCTACAGGGTGCCTGTAGATGAAGCTGGCGACGTTCTGTGGTCACTGTTCAACGTGTTAAACAGTCAGGCTGTTTACAGTGCTGCGGCTACATCTGATGTATCCTTTAAGGCGGCAGCACGCTATGCCGTTTCAAAGGGCCTACCCTTGTTGTTTCACTCGCCCTACTGGCTGGAGGGTGAGGGGCTGGAGCGGCGGTGGAAAGATGTGAGAATTGCCCCAAACATTCCACCCCTTTATGTCAATTCAGGCTCCGACTGGTATGTCAATGCGGAGCAGACCTCCGATGCCTCGCGTTTTGATTGTCGGTCATGTGGCCCGCACCGTCGACATCAGTGTCTCTCAGGCAGCGGGGTGCATTATGTCTCGTGGGAATTCTCAGAAAAGCTTGCTGAAGCCTTCTCCGACACGCGGAAGGATCTGAACGAACCCAGTGAGAATGTTTCGGAGGAAAATGGTCTCGGTAGGACTGTCCCGAATTATGAACAACAGCAACAACAGCAGAAAGGGCAGCAAATCTATGAAAACCCCAGCAATCTGTGGCTTGATGTAGAACTCGTCGAGTCAGCTGGGTTCTCTTTGCGCCAAGCTGCCGTTGGTGTCGAGTTGCCGCCTTCCCAACTGAGGGAACGGGTACGTGTGCAAGTGAAGAAGGATATTTACAAGACAAAAAGGGCGCTGCGAAGATCAATGGTCGTGGTGAACGCAGAGTTCATTGTCGAGCGTGAGGTGTTGTTGGACCTTATTGCATACAAGCCTGTCTGCATTGGTCTACCACCAAGCACCTTTCTGGGTGAGGCCACAATCGTTCAGCTGGCGCTGCTATCATGCACGATGAAGTACACTTCCTCCACTTGGCTCAGCGCCAGCGTTGCACAGAGAACGCAGTTGCGCGGGCGGGGAGGCAGTGAGACAACTGGCGTTGAGGTGGCTCTCAGGCACAGATCATACGCCGCCACGTCAACGGCTGTTTTAATCAACGCAGACGAACTGGATCTTTCACAGGAACGCATTGCGGAGCTTAGCTGCTTTGCTGTGCCGGGGGGTGGCCCTCTGCCGTATCATCACAGTTAAAGCTGAGGAATGGGTGTGGCCCGTCCTCCATGCCATATTTGTTTGTTTTCCTGGCTCGCCTTTGGCTTTGTATTCCGTCTCCCCCACATCTGTTCGTGCGATATGGCTGGTGGAGCGACAACACCATCGTCTCCGCCTCTTCCGGACTCTTTGAGGACTTCCTTTTTTTTCTACCCTCCCCCCCTTTGCTTTGTGTTCGCATGCGTGGTTGTACTGTAAAGGGAAGGATAGAAAGGGAAACAAAAAAAAATAGCACACTACTGGGCGACAGAAGCACATCAAGGAATAGATTTTTTCTACGAGACTCGTTTTTTTTTTGCTTTTTTTTGGGGGTAGGTAGAGCGACGCACTTGCCGGCCCGCCCGAATAGGAGTGCACTGCAGATAATACACAAGAAGTGTGGGTTGCTGCACGTGCCGGTGTTTTTGAGCACACATACACATACATACACACATCCGCACACACACTTGCAGTCGTAGCATCGCATGGAGCAGAGGATAACCGTTGCGGTTCGTATTCGACCCCCGTTAGAAAAAGAGCGCTTTGAGCCGCTTTGCGCCCGCAAGGCTGACGATGGTCAGACTATCGTAATCAAGAGTGAAGAGTCCATGGGTGAGCCTGTGACGTTTCAATTTGACGACGTTTACGATGGCAGCGATTACCAGACTGACGTATACGAGCAGTCAGTTCAAGAGCTTGTCGATCACGCCCTCCAAGGGGCAAACGCAACCGTTCTCACGTACGGTCAAACAGGGAGTGGCAAAACATACACAATTCTCGGCTCCATGTCTAACGGGCAGCTGACGGACGAAGCTGGCATTTTCCCCCGTGTATTTCATGATCTATTCACCTACAAGGAGGCAATACAAAACCAAATACATATGGCTATATTTCTTTCAGCTGTGGAACTATACGTAGAGGATGTGATGGATCTCCTTGCGCAGCGAAAAAAAATAAAGCTTCGTGAGACGCCAGAGGAGACTATTACACCTGGCGTCAATACTGTTGAGGTGCTGTCGATGGAAGACGTGATGCAGAACTTCAAAAAGGCCAATGCATACCGCTCCGTTACATCCACAAAAATGAATGACTCTAGTTCGCGGTCGCATGCACTTTTTTTTATTGATATATTTCAGGTGCCAATAAAAAGCTGTTCACAATGCCCAACGAGGGAGCAGCTGATTGACGCGAACGGTATACCCATCAACAGTGGCATCAAGGGTCTCGTGCGGTCACGCATCGCTCTGGTGGATTTGGCTGGCAGCGAACGTGTCAAGCGGTCAGGTGTAGAAGGCCAGGCGATGGTAGAAGCGCAAGCCATCAATAAATCACTCTCCGCACTGGGAACGACTATAAACGCCATGTATGTAGAAAGTAATCACATTCCTTTTCGAGAGTCCAAGCTGACAAAGCTCCTCAAGCCGTCTTTTGTGGATCGATCATCGCGGCTTCTTCTTATCGGTCAGATTTCCCCGCCAAGCTGCAGCGCACAGGAATCACAAGGGACATTGCGATTTTGCGACCGTGTTAAAGGGTTAAAAGCAGGCAAGGTGACTGGCATCCTCGACCCTGAAGAAGAGGAACGTTATTTACGATCTCTTCGCCAGCACGATGAACTCTCCGCGGACCTACGCATTGCCGGTGTGCTGTGTTACTACAAGCCGCAACGCCCTCAGGTCATTGCAAAGCTCAAAAATATCAGCGTGACAGAAGCCCGCAACACGTCCATCGCTGCATTGCAAAAAGACGCCGACAAACTAGTAGCACGCAAAGAGGCAGAACAGCTGCGGAAAATGGAGGCGCAAGTTGCACGGGAGCATGAAAAGATGGCACAGACATTTGCTGATGAGATGAATCGCATGATTGAGGAGTACGAGACAGAGGCACGTGAGGTGAAGAAGGCTAAGAAGGCCGCAAAACGCTTGAAGGAGGCACAAGAAGTCGAGGTGGAGGAAAAACTAACGGAGGCGAAGAAAGCAAAGAAATGCCGCTTGAGGTTGGAGGAAAAATTGGAACAGTTGCGTTCCGCCTTGGAGGAGGCAGGTGTGCTGGAGACAGAAATGGATCACGAGTGTGCTCACGGCACCGATGAAGTTGCGATGCGGAGTGAGGAACCCCTCAGGGGGGAGAAGAAGTCGCGAGACAACGCAGTGCATACGCTGGTGGAGAGCTTCCACTCGCATGCGACGGAGCTCGGCCACCTCCACGACTTGTACGCACAGCGTCTGGGTGCGACGCAACGGCAGCGCTCGCAGGTGCGCCGCACGAAGCTGTTGAGCTCCACCGCTCTTATGGAGAGCACGCTGGTGTACGACATCATCGACTTCATGATCGACCGTTCCGTCGACATCGCGGACGGCGTTACTAATGCGTCGCAGCAGTACTCGTGGAACGACATTGAAGGCCTCAGCAGCATGCTGCGGAGCGGGGAGCAGTGGTACCCGCCGTTGGTGGCGCAGGTGGGCGCGGCTGCCGAGAGGTGTGAGCAGAGCGTGTACCACAATGCCACCTTTCTCAGCTCCGACGACAGCGATGAGGAGAACTCCCACTACCCTGGCGAAACCCGGAGACGTTACGTTGAAGGAAGAAGCGCGGGTCGAGGCAGCATCGACGACGGCCGCGATGGCTCCTTCGCGTACAGTGAGGCGTCTGATCTGCCTCCGCCCACACGTGAGGCAAACGCCCTTGCAGATGCAGAGGGCAGAGGGGACGGCGACGTTGATGCTGACGGTAACGAGGGGGAGGATGAACTTGGGCAGCGCAGCAACGAGGCGGATGAGCCGAAGGACGAAACAGAGATGGCCAAGGCGGAGAAGCTCCAAAGACGCAAGAGGCAGGACCAGGAGTACCTCATGCGTGTGTACGACTCGCCGACGCTGGTGCAAGAGGTCATCAAATTCCTGCGCGGTGGCACTGTCATGCTGAAGCACGGGCGCAACGGCAAGCCGCACCGCCGAGTCTTCTGGGTTGCCATTTCGCAGCACCAACGCAAGCTGCAGTGGGCGGATCCCGACACCAAGGGGGCACTTGACCGCTCCTCCATAGACCTCAGTGATGTGAGCTACATTCAACTTGGCTGCTTCAGTAAAGTATTCAAACGTTACCCGTCGAATGACTTCGACAGACCCAGCCTTCTATCGTAGCTTCTCTCTTGGTATGAGGGGCGGCAGCCGCACCGTTGATATTGTCGCCGACACTCTTCCCGATTTCGAGGCGTGGGTCGTTGGTCTGGCTAACCTGGTGCGCGTGGACCCTGTGTGGGGCGGGAGGCTTGATGTCACGAAGGAAGCGGACTTCGCGCGCCTCGACTGCTTCGCGGCGGGTCTCTGCGAGAGCAACTACATCTACCCCACACAATACATTATGCTCAAGAGGCGCGTCCACCGCATCGCGGCAAAAACGCT
The DNA here is from genome assembly GCF_000691245.1 of Trypanosoma grayi. Lineage (NCBI taxonomy): Eukaryota > Euglenozoa > Kinetoplastea > Trypanosomatida > Trypanosomatidae > Trypanosoma > Trypanosoma grayi. The sequence goes on along the minus strand of NW_008825800.1, from coordinate 2,571 downwards.
GAGCGCACTGGAGCAATGTGGAAACGACGCGGCGAAGGCACACAAGATCCTCCGCGGAATCCACCCCCCTGCCGTGAATGAAAAAGGTGCAGTATACCTCACAAAGGGAGAGTTGCGGTTTATTGGGCGCAACGACATGGATATTATGCGAATCACAAAGGTGTGGTTGATGTTCCAGCAGATGAACCTTGTCTACGACGATGGTTTTATTCCAGCCACGACGTTCGGTGTCACTGAACGTCACTGACTCCCGCTGAGCTGAAGGAGGGAGGTGCCCCACACGTCGTTCCCACATACGTCTGTGGGACTGCGTAGCATCGGGTTGTGGTTTTTGTAGCTTGGTTGCTTCTTTCCTTTTATCTACCCACACGGACGCTTAGCAGTGGTTGCGGCTCCCCCTCACCGGTACGAGACGCTTGTGTGCGCATCAGTGATGCTTTTTGGTTCTGATTCAGCGCAGTGTTGCAGATGCATGTGTATGTGTGTGGGGGTTTGTTATATGTACCAGGGAGGGAAGGAAGGAGGGAGAGAAGGAGGGGTCCCCATCTTTGTGTTCTTCTGAGCAACTGCTTTCACCGATTCAGTTACGCACACACCACACACCCCACCCCTCTGTTTCTGTCTCTTTGGAGGCGAGGGGCCCAGCTCCGGGTGTGGTCGCTCGTACCGCATTCCTCAGGAGGACTGCACGCTCCCTTCGCACGCCACCACATATTTCTGCACCCGAGCTTTGACACTGCACAAGATGCACCCTCCCATCTGGGCGTCCTGTTTGCAAGACTTTCAGTGTGTTTCCTCTTCTGTTGCGGCCTACAAGGCAATGGCCAACCAAAACCCTCGTCGTCATGCTTCTTTTGTCCAGGTAAGAAATACAAGCAAGAAAACAAGGCAATTGTGTCCTATGGCCGGCCCAAAGTCCAGGTCGTCGGTGCTCATCGCTGTTGCGATCAGCATCCTGCTCGTTGTGTCACCGGTGCACGCGTGGTGGTGCACTGGGCACATGGCGGTGGCGGAGATTGCCAGGCGTCACCTCGACCCCCCGGTGGCCGCCTTGGTGGAGAAGATGTCAGCCAAGCTCAGTGCCAGCGGGCCGTTCCCAAAGAACCCTGACTTCGTGCAGCTGTCATGCTGGGCGGACGACCTCAGGTCCTATGGGCTCCGGGTAATGGGGGAGTGGCACTATAGGGACACACCGTACAACCCGGAGAATATCATCCTCAATAAATCACTTGTTGCGACCGACAACGTGGTGACTGTGCTTCAGAGTTTGGTGAAAACACTGAGTGGAGAGAATGCCCCGGAGTATGTTGACAACTTTGCGCTTGGAAACATCATCCACTTCTACGGTGACATTCACCAGCCGCTGCACACCTCCACATTGGTGTCGTCTCAATATCCAGAGGGCGACCAGGGTGGCAACCTCATCAACGTGGTGTTTAAGGGCAAGGCGATGAAGCTACATGCACTGTGGGATTCCATGTGTCAGAGTCCGGAACTTAGCCTGCCGCGACCCCTTGGTTCACCGCAGTACAAAAAGCTAATGAAATTCGTCGACTACCTGGAGGAGACGTACAAATTCACGGATGAGGAGAAGGCGGAGAAAAGTGTGGCCCTTATGGCGAAGGAAAGCTTCAAGTACGCCACGACGGTGGTCTACCCCGGTGTCAGAAACGGCACGGTCATTGACGATGAGTACACCAAGAAGTGCAAGGACACTGCGGAGGCTCGTGTGGCGCTTGCCGGTTACCGCCTGGCAGCACAGCTCAATCATCTGTTTGCCGACGCGGCGCCTTCCGACGCGGCTACCCCTCCATGGGGCATTGCGCCGCAGTTGAGGAGTATCCGAAGAGCTCTTTCGGTATACCTGGGATTGCCTTTTTGGTAGAGTGAGGTCTGGCGTCATCTATTTACTATAATTTTTTTGTCGGTGGACGAGGAAAATTATTTTGCAACTGAATGGGGAAGGTCTCTTTAGCTAGCCCAGTTTGACGTCAGTGTTTATCAATTTTATTCACTTATGCGAAGATGGATTGATGGAAAACGTCCGAGTGTATATGTGCAGAGATGAAGGTGTTCGGTGGGGGTGAGTGGTGCCACACATCGCTAGTGTATGTTTTTTTCATTCTTTTTTTCTTTCTTTCCGACAAAGAAAAACGCTTTCCACTATATGTAAGAACCCTTGATGTTGCTTGTCTTAAAATGCACCGGAGCCGATTTACTTTGTTTTTTGTTTTTCGCACTTTTGCCACCTCACCGACGTGTGAGTTATTTCAATGCCATCACGGGCTCCCTCCATGACTGACGATAAGCGCTCGCTCGCATGCATTGTTTTGTTCGTAGTCTTCTTTATTCGTTAGGCGATGGACGGTACAGCCTTTATCGACGGCAAAGAGGTGCCGTGTGTCATGACGCCGAAACAGGTGCTGGTGTTATTTCCAACGGGCCTCACCACTCGAAGCGCGGTGTAGGCTCGCCGAGTAGATCTCAGCCCCAGGAGCCCTACCAGAGGGCCAATGCGCGGCCACCCGCTGCTCCTACTGCTGCGGCGGTGACGGTGACAGCGGCGGCGGG
>NW_008825799.1:1892-25013 GCF_000691245.1 Trypanosoma grayi | reverse complement strand
CTTTCGCCAGCAGCGGCGGCGGCCACGGCGAGTGTGCGTGTGCGTGTGGGTGTGTCTGGAGGTGTGGCTGCCGCATGTCATCGTTTGGTATTGTGTTGCTTTTTAATTTTGCGAGGCGTCGGGCCGTCGCTCTGCTGGTAAACTCATGTTGGGGCTGTCTTCCTGCTGGATCTTTGGCGTTTCGGCCGAGTGGGTACGAGTCGGACTGTCATCGTTTTGTGCGTAGGGCTTTTTGCTCTATTGAGAGGGATGGTGGACGGTGGCTTCCGAGCGCTTATGAGAACACTGTGGTTGAGTTGCTTGATAAGGCTGGTGTAGCTGAGGGTCTCTCTGGGCAGAGCGTCTATTCGCTGATTTTGCAGCACCGTTTGAAGTGCTTCGGCTGCCCCTGCCCCCTTCCGTATGATGTTGCAGGCTGTGGAGAAGTTCTGCAGCGTGTTGACGGGAGTCATGCGCTGGTGTGTCCGGTGAGCTGCAGTTCCTTGATGCGGAGTCTTGTGGTACCAGTAGAAATGCGTAGTGAGCTTCATGGTCTTCTGAAGTCTGTTCTTTGTGTGCTGGACGATGCCGGCATTGAGTGCTGGGCAGCGGCGGGTACTCTGCTAGGGGCGGTGCGCAACTACGGTATTATCCCGTGGGACGACGACGTTGATATCGCCATTGCCGCGGTTGATGAGACGAAACTCCGCGCAGCATTTTATTATCCGGCGACGGACGGCGAAAGTGACCTTGTGCTCGAGTACGTGCCGCTCTTTGGGTACAAGGTGTACAGCCGGTCGCTGCCACCACCGACGCAGAGTGGTGGCTCTTGTTGCATGCGATACGGCTACTTCGTGGATATATTTGTGTTTGAAGAGTGGGATGACTTCTTGGTATTGGCGCGCGGCAGTGCCCGCAAGACGTGGCCGAATGAGTGGTGGCGGCGTGACGAGCTATTTCCCTTGGTACGTGTTCCCTTCCATGATGTGCTTTCGGGGGCAGGCCGCACGTTGCAGCTTCCCGTGGCGCAGCACGCCATGCCGCACCTGCAGCGACTGTACGGTGCGGCCTGCATGGAGGAGGCCGTCGTTCCGCGGGAGCTGCACGGCCGCCTGCTTAGCCACCCGCTGCATATTCCTATGTCGTTGCTGGATATCCAATGATGCATTTTCTCGTCTCACCCTCTCCGGCGGGGGATTAATAATTCTCTGATGCCTCTGGAAAGTGACCGATTCCACGTTTTTGTGTTGATGATTTTCTGCTGTTTTTCACGGTGCCTTTTTTTTTTGGTTTCGTTTGTTTCATTCTGCCCTCAATGGCGCGGCTGGTGGGAAGAAGAGTGCTAAGCCCTACTGGTTGCATTAAACACAAAGATGGAGACACAAGACAGTCCCGGACCTGTATATAACAACAAGGAGGAATTGTACGCTCATCTTGCACTTCAAGTGGAAGGCTTCGCCGACCTCCCAAACCGCAAGGTTGTTCCTAACACGAACACTATGATCGTTTTGAGCAACGTTGCTGCGCTTCTCTTCTACGAGCTGAACCGTCATGCGAATCCGTCAGCCATGCTCCAGCAGCTGCCTGTGAACTGGCTTGGCTTCTATCTGCTGCAGAGCCCACAGCTGCTTGTGCTTGGCCCATTTCAGGGCCGCCCAGCGTGCACAGAGATTAAACTAGGCCGCGGGGTCTGCGGGAAAGCTGCGCAGGAGGGGGAGACTCTCATCGTCGCGGATGTACATGAGTTTACTAGCCATATCGCGTGTGATAGTTTTTCTAACTCAGAGATTGTCATCCCAATCAAAACAACAGAGGGACACGTTGTTGGTTTAATTGACGTTGACAGCACCCAGTTGGGCTTCTTTGATGAAGTGGATTCAGAAGGCCTGCAGACCATCGCCAAGATTCTCTCACAGCACCTGGAGTTTCCGATGGGACGTGTGCTGTCGATGAATCCCATGCTGGCGAACGTGGCACTACACAACGCGAAAGCCACACCCACTGCCGCTGCTTCAGACATCCGTAGTGGTGGCACAATGACAGTGCAATCGCTGCCGCGACCTCCAGGGACCAAGATTGCGGCGGCTGTCCTCTCACCTGCGTCATCGTCGACGACTGTTTTGACGCCACTCACTGAAGTCCCGGCTCTTTCCAAGGAGCCACAACGTCGTGTGAAGGAAGTATCTGGCTGGGAGTTCACGGTAACAGAGCTCTCACGCATATTGACGCAGGATGAGATGCGGCAGTATGAGGAGGAAATTGGCATCAGCGCCATCCCTGAGATACAGTTTGCGTTCAACACGCTTTCGATTACACCCGTTGTGCGGGACGGTGCCCCACTGATAACGTTTTCACTGAAGGAAATGCTGCGCTCTGCGGCTGAGTTCTACCGCACTGATGCGTACCGCCTGAAGATTGCCCCACAGCTGACGATTCCTGTTGCAGAGTCGTGGAAGCACACGTCATTCGCGACGTTTGACCCGAAGGTTGACTGGGCATGGCGCAACAATTACTTCGGCGTCGACACGAAGCGTTGTACGCTGAAGTCGCTGGTGCCCTCCATGCCTGGGGTGAACTGGGACCTGCTGAAGGATCAGTCACTGCCGATCCTCTTCTTCCACAACTTTGACATTATGGAGGATGACCTCCACGACCATGGTGTTGTGACGAGTTCTGTTCGTGTCCGCGTCATGCCGCAGGCGTTTTTTATTCTTTACCGGCACTTCATCCGCGTCGACGGTTACCGCGTGTGGATGCGGGATGTTCGGCTCTACAATGAGTACGCGGTCAGGCGCCCCGACGGGCAGCCGCACATCGTCATTCGCGAGGAGTTGCGGATGCTCGATCTTGACGACAGCGACGAGTGGCGCGAGCTCACCCCGGACGAGTACGCGCAGCGGGCGAACGTGGTGGAGGTGAACGATTTTTTCGTGGACTTCGATGCCACCAGCGACCACACGTGGTGGCACAGTATTGGCGTGACACAGCGGTAATGCCAGCGTGGGTTGGGTTGTTTAATTTTAGGTATTTATTTCCTGCCCTCACTTCTTAGCGTAGAGAAGCTGCTATTAAGGCATATCGTTTGCTTTCTACGTCCTTTGTTGTTGTTGTTTTGTTCAGGTGGCCTCCTCCTCCTCCTCCCCTTCTCTCCTTGCTCGCCTCCCTCTGTATCCATTGGTGTGTGTGTGTATGTCTGCCTGAAGATTATCCAGCCATCGCTGGTGCAACATTACAAAAGTAACCTAGGCGTTTTGTCGCGCATCGAAGTGGTGCCGAGATATGGTCAACTGCTTCCTGCGGCCGGTCGATGTCTTTGGCTCGCCAAAGACGGCGTTGGGCGAGAACCTGCAGCCACAACGCACGTGGCTGGAGTGGGTATTCATGCCCCGACACAAACCGCTCTTTTACAACTTTACAGCCAACCTCAAGGCGGGGCTGACGGTGGCGCTTGTGAACGTGCCTTTAAGCATCGCGCTGGCAATTGGCAGCGGCGCAACTCCCGCGCAGGGCATCGTGAGCTGCGTGTGGGCGGGCGCTGTCGCCGCCCTCTTTGGCTCCTCACACTTCAACGTCATTGGACCTACAGGAGCCCTCAGCGGTTTGCTCGCGTCAATGGTGACCTCATTCGGCGTGGATGTGCTGGCGCCGCTCGCGCTACAGGCGGGACTGTGGATCATGCTCTTCTTCCTCTTCCGCGTGAATCGACTCCTGCGATTTGTGAGCTCCGGCGTGGCACATGGCTTCGGTTGCGGTGTTGCCATTGTGATTGCTGTTGGGCAAATCCCCTCAGCGCTGGGACTGAAGGGCGTCCAGCCGAAGGAGACGCTGCTGGAGAAGCTGAGGGAAGACTCTAGATGCATCGGCACCATTAGTGTCCCCGACACGCTACTCTTCCTTGTGACAATCATTCCATTGCTTGTTTTGTCAAGGCGTTACAATAAAGTACCGTGGCAGATCATATTTACGTTATTCGGTATTCTGGTTGCGCACCTTATGCCACGGGGGTCGCTCGTTCTCCTTAGCATGAAGTATCCTGACCTGACGCTCAACTTCTTTTCCTTCGAGCCCCTTGACGTGCTGATTGGAGCCAAGTGGTTCAATCCCACAGTTATTGTCTACGGATTTGGCATTGCCACCGTAAGTCTGATGGAAACGCTTCTCAGCTCCGTGATTGCCAACAACCACGTGGATGACAAGTCGTACCTGAATTACTCCAGTGCGCGCGACACGTTGGGCTTGGCCATCTCTAATGTTGTCAGTGCCTTTGTTGGCGGCATCCCGTCGACTGCAGCATTGGCGCGCACGGCGCTGATGGTGCACTCCGGCGGCTTCTCGCGCATTGCCGGGCTTCTCTCGTGTGTGGCAGTTGCGGTGCTCTGCAGCGTACTGCTTCCGCTGCTGCGCGAGCTGCCCATGGCGACTGTTGCGGCGATTTTGATGGTTGTTGCATACAAGCTGGTCGATCTACACGACCTGCACGTGTTGCAAGTGATTGACACGGCGAATCTGTACTCGACCATCATCACCTGCGCCGCGTGCACGCTGACGGACACGTTCGTAGGCCTCGTTGTTGGCGTGATGATTAGTGTGCTGCTGAACTACACCGACTCGGTGGACTCCAGCGTGCAGTTCGAGGAGGAGGACGAGGTCTTCGCGTCGCCGCGGACGCCGGACCCGATCAGGTTCCGCGTCCTCATCGTGCAGCCGCAGGCGTCGATTCTGTTTATCAACGCGGACAGTGTGAAGTCCGTTATATTCGAGAAGAGCGTCTCGTTCCGCGAGTCGATGCCGCCGGAGACGCTGAAGCGCCTTGTGCTCGACATGTCGCTCGTGACGCGCGTCGACTTTGACGGGACGAAGGCGCTCGGCGAGATCATCAACGCCCACCGTGCGAAGGGGTGGATGGTTGACGTGATCAACTCTCAGCACCTCCGCAACAGTCTGGTGCTCTGCACGCCGTACCAGGACCTGCAGAAGCTCGAGTACATGGAGCTGTATTGATGCCGCGCAGCCCCACACGGCGTCTCGAGTCACGGGGGGAGATGTAAGCGGGAGGAGGACGCACGCACGAGAATCAAATACAAAAGGTTGCGAGGAAGGTGCTGGCAAGTGGCTGCAGTGGTGGCGGTGGTGGTGGTGGGGAAGTAATAATAAAAGCACGTGAGGTACCGCAGGTGCTTGGTTGAGAGAGAGAGAGAGAGAGAGAGAATAAAACCAAAAAAACAATAGCCGGGAAGGTGTACATGTGTGCTTGCGGTCTGCTTGCACGCAATCCTTTTAAGAGAGAATTCTTCTACCATGCCGAATCATGTGCACATGTACTTATACTGATATACACGTGTAGGTGCACACAGCCGCGACGAACTGTGTAGTACAGCCGCACTGCCCAACTTCACGACATCGTCGGGCGCCATCGATGAGCAAGATGATCCCTGGGCGAGCCTCTGTTTGTATGTGTGTGTGTGTGCGTAAAGGAGCCGTACCAAGGAACAAGAACCAAACAGAAGAAAAAAAAAAATTGGCGCATTTCTGCGCTTAAATATGTTTCTCTTGGTATCTTGCGTATTGTTATTTTCTTCTTCTTTTGATGAGACCAGGCTGCTGCAGCCAAGCCTCTAGTATCACGTGTGTTGGTCGACCCGCTGTTGTGGGGTGCGGCCTTCCCTCGCAAGGCGATTCCTTTTCTTTCCGCCTTTCTCTTTCTTACGTGGGCCTATTCGTTGCGTCTGCGGCGCCTCACTACGTTTGTTTTTATTCTTGATTCTCACCGTGCACCTGCAGCAAGGAAGACCGCGCACACCGTCATGGAACTCTTGAAGAGGACGACGGTGTTCCGCATCGAGCAGCAGACGAAGGACATCCCGCCGGAGGATGTGACGGACATCTCGCTCAGCGACGTGCCGCTGCTGGCGGACCGCTTGACATGCTTCACCACCCTAACGCACCTCACGCTGGTGTCGATGAAGCCGAAGATCAAAACCCTGCTGTCGATTCCACTTGCCACGTTCCCGGCGCTGCGGATGCTCGACGTGAGCGACAACGCCATCGCCGTCGCGGAGGACCTCCCGACGTGCCCAGGCATGAAGAAGCTGTTCGTTGCGAACAACAACATTGCGGAGTGGGCGGAGCTCGAGCGGCTGGCAGCGGCCTTCCCCGAATTGGAGGTGCTCGACGCCACAGACAACAAGGTGGACGAGGCGTCACGATTCGGCGACATATTTGCGTTGTTCCCGCGCCTCGCGGCGCTTGACTCCAAGTGCAGGACCGGTGAGGAGGTTGTGGTGGCGGATACGGATGAGAGCAGCAGTAGCTCTGAGGAGGACGAAGAGACCACGGACTCATTCATATCCGCAGGTGAGGAAGAGGAGAAGGAGGAAGAAAGAGAGAAGGACAATAAGCGGCCGCGGCAACAACAGCTGGATGGGGAGTCGAGCAGTGATGAGTGCAAGGCACCTCCTGCGAAGGCAGCCCGAAAGGAGTAGCTGGTGTTGTCGCACTTATGTGTCTGTAGTTGACACACACTTACTTTCTTGCATCTATCTATTTGTCTTTCTATCTACATTTACTTATTTTTTTTTGCTTATGTGAGTGCGTTGCCTTCTTCTTTTCTTCTTTCGTACCTCTGGACGCTCGTTTGTTCGTTGCAATCCTCGTGCTTCTCCTCTTTGTCCTCCTGCACGTGTGGTGTGACGCTTGATAAGAACGCTCAATCTGCTTCGATTCACCCGTTTCTTAACAAGAGCCGCAATGTCGCGGTACGACATCGCCAGCGAGCCCACTGCGGTACAAATCACAGAGAGCTACAAGGCCGTGTTGGACCGGATTGACGCTGCGGCGGACGGACGGCCAGTGTCGCTTGTAGCCGTGAGCAAAACAAAGTCGCCGACGTGCTTACAGGCGCTGTACGACTGTGGTCACCGTGCGTTTGGTGAGAACTACGTCCAGGAGCTCGTCGAGAAGGCGGGCGTGTTGCCAAAGGATATCCGCTGGCACTTCATTGGCCATTTGCAGAGCAACAAAGTGAAGGAACTCCTCGAGGGGGCGGAGAGCTTGTGTGTCGTGCAAACAGTCGACAGCGCCAAGCTCGCGTCGAAGTTGGACACCGGGTGCGTGACGTATCGTGGCGGCCGCGCGCTAGATGTGTATCTCCAAGTCAATACAAGTGGCGAGGAGTCAAAGAGTGGCACAGAGCCAGGCGAGCCGACAGTGGAGCTCGCACAGCACATCCAAGCGAACTGTAAGCACCTCAACCTGGCGGGCCTCATGACCATCGGTATGCCGGACTACACGAGCCGCCCGGAGAACTTCGACTGTCTGCTGCGCTGCCGCGCGGATGTGGCTGCGGCACTCGGCATCCCCGTTGACTCGCTCGCGCTTTCAATGGGGATGAGCGGCGATTATGAGAACGCCATCAAAATGGGATCAACGGTTGTGCGTGTGGGAAGCAGTCTCTTTGGGCAGCGCTACTACCCGGCGAAGGGGGGGCCGCAGTAGGAGGCACAGGGGGCGTCTCGCGCGTGCGCAAGGGTCGGTTGGGGTGTAATACTGGTGGGTGAGGCAGGCGGTGCACTTCTGCGGATGCGAAGCTCACTCCCTTTCTATTCTACACAGTCTCACACGAATACATTTTCTCTCTCTCATTTTCTCTTTTGGTGCCGGCCAGCGGCTCTCTTTCCGCATCACAACGACAGAGTCGGATGGGTAGCGGCTTGCCGAAGGAGCGCGTCAGTGTCGCCGTCGCCACCGGCATCTTGAGCTGCAGCAGGTGCGGCATCCGCTCGTGGAGGGATGTTGTAGCCGGCATGGAAACGATGAAATGTCTGCGCAGCGTGGCGCTCGACGGAAACAAGCTTCGCAAGCCTGTGCCGCCCGCCTTTATGCGGCTGCAGCTTTGGTCCTCGTTGAGGACGCTTGATCTGTCATCAAACGGCCTGACGTGTGCTTGTGTGATGGGCCGCCTCGGCGCTTGCACCCGATCGGCGACAGGCGTGCACCATTATAGCGATACGCGTGTGACGTACCCGCTTGAGTCCCTCAACCTGTCGGGCAACTCACTGCACCAGCTTCCGCCGCTTCTTCTTTGCCTGTTTCCGAAGCTGCGGCGGTTGATATGCCGTGGGAACAATCTGCGGCTGACCATCGACGGTGGTCTTGCTCGCTGCATCGGACCTGGCGCGGCGCTGGCGACGGTGGATCTCGGCAGCAGCGGGATTCAAAAGTTCTGCCTAAATGACGTTGCCGATGGGGAGATGGAGCCGTACCCCTCCCTCCGCGAGCTGCTTCTGGACGGAAACCACATTGGTGGCGTCTTCACGCTCGTATCGATGCAGGTGGCGCCTCAGACACTGCAGGCGGTGCTCCCACAGATGAGGACGCTCAACATTGCGTCGCAGCACGGGGTACTCGAACGCATAGATCCCTCGGTGTATGCCGTCGCCCCGTCACTCAACGCAATTGACGTGTCGGGCAACGCACGTCAGACGAGCATAATGGAAGAGTTGCGTGAGTCTGACGAGTACAAACAGTGGTGTGAGCGCCATAAGAGTGCTGTGGATAGGCAGTTGCTTTGTAATGGAGATGTTACCCTGATGTGATGTAATAGTTATACAAGCTGTGGAATGCGAACTGGAGAAGACAATAATAATAAAATTCGTTTCTGTATTCCCATTTTTTTTTTCTGAATGGAACCGGCTGTTATCATTGTCAGACTAGCGTTGAAATGTCGATTGGCGAGGAGTATGCTCATATGTTGCCTTCGCTTTGTTGCTTTTTTCCTCTCCACACACACGATCTCCCTCTAACGCTATTTTTTTTTTGCCTTCCGGGGTTACATGTATGTCTTCTCTGCCTCTTCCATCCAATTGCTGCTGCTGCTTTCCGTGTTGGTTGCCTCTGTTGCAGTGCGCCTAGTCTTTTCCAATGGCGTGCGAGGTGGTGACAATTGTCTTTGATCTGCGTTACGCCGACATGGAGCTCTTCGAGTCCGCCAGGAGTACATTCATTACCACGGTCGGCGAGATGCTTGCGCTGTCGTGTGCCGCTGCGCTGGTAAAAGGGGGTGCGTGTCGACGGGTGGAGGTCTTCGCAGCCAACGCCAGCCGCCTTGTGCCGGTTTGGAACGCCACGCACCACGCCAGCAACGCCGCGGAGGCGGTGCAGCTGCTGAACGGCTTGGCCCCATTGCGCTGCCCATCGCGTGAAACGGACCAGTGTGTCGTGGATGCTTTGCAAGAGCTGCAACGCGCCGCGGGTGTCCAGCGCAATCTTCTTTTCTTCACAACCTTCACAACCATCAACGACTTCAGCCGCCTTATTCACGCCGCGAAACTCCTTGCGATACCGTTCATGGACAGTGTGTCAGTGTCCATCCACCTGGATGTGACTGCACTGACCACAACAGTGCTCGTTTTGACGCCTGCAATTCGTTGCGTCCGCTCTCCTATTGCGCCGTCGAGTGTCCGTGGCGCGGTGCAGCAGGCCCTCACGCCGTTTCTGCAGCTGCAGCAGCAAGTGAACGTGTCGCTGCGCTTTGGCCGCTACACCGTGCCGTGCCGAGCTCGCCGTTCCTTCTTTCTTCTACCCTCACGCTGCTGTGCGGCGGAGGACATCGGCGTGGAGGAGGCCAGCGGCGACGCCGCCGATCGCGAGACGCTTGTGCTCTGCGGTCGTGTCGCCTGCACTTCCCAGTACGAGCGTGAGCGATGGACAGCGAGGGAGGCCGTGCTTACCGTCGACGGTATTGTGGGTGCCGACGCTGTGAGCGATGACATGCTGTACGGTGACGGGTGGGTGCTGCGGCCGATGGAGTCAGACGCTTACGATCGCAGCCCTGCGGAGTGGCTTCACCATCTCGCCACGGAGCTGCGGGAGGAGGTGCTTCTCCTCACAACCCAGCAGCCGCTGCTGGATCCACCGCACCAGCTGGCGCTGCCGTGCTCCACGTTTGTCGGCTTCTTCCTGCAACCAACGCAGTTGTACCTGCGCTCCGTTATTCCACACGAGCTGCGGGTGGAGCGCGTGGAAAGTGTCGGCGCGTACGGCACCCGTCACCGCCTCGACGCCGCACTTGCAGGGGAAATCAAATCGGCCGCGGACGCCCTGCGGGGGGACTCTGAGCGCCTCCTCGAAGGTGGTGCTCTTGGCGTCTGCCGCTTGTTGGCGCAGCTTCGGCCCAACCAGCGCCTCTTGCTGCATATTGAGAAGTGCCAAGCCCCGGCGCGGCGCGGGGGTGCCTACCCTCTCCACGCTCAACACAGATAGTCTTAGTTTTGTTCTCCTTCCTGTTTGCTTCCGCATGGATTCTCCTTTTAACTCCTCCTCCTCCTCCTCCTCCTCTGTGTGTGGTGTTCGCTGCGTGTGTCCCGCCGCGCGCACACTCGCGGAGCTCCTGGCTTCGCCCCGCTCCTATCCGTTGCCCCCATCTTCTTTGAGAGCCCTTCGTGGCGAAGCTGCAAAACGATAAGGAAAAAAGAGCGAAGAAGAAAAGAGCAGTAAAAGAAAAAAAAACCTTCTCTCTCTCTAGGTGTGTGTATATATACATATATAAAGTGAAGGAACAGCGGAGATAGTAGTGGAGGGCGCATTTGAACACAACCAAGGAAACACACAAGCCATGCCGCGCGAAGCCGCCAGTGGTCTCTGGCGGTCGGAGGACATGAAGATGCTGCAGCTCACCATGCAGCGAGAGGCGGCGCACGACTCGGTGCTGAAGCTTGGGCAGCTCGCTGGCTTTCAGTTCATCGACCTCAACACCGACGTGAGTGCGTTCCAGCGTGACTTTGTGCAAGAGGTGCGCCGCTGTGACGACATGGAGCGCAAGCTGCGCTACCTGCAGGATGAGATTAATAAGGCAGGTGTGACGGCCATTCCTGACCTGGTGGCGGAGAAGGAGACGATGTTCTCGCTGGAGCACAAGGTTGACGAACGTGAGAGTGAGGTACGCGAGCTGAACGAGCAGTACCAGTCACTTATCGAGGAGCGCAACCGCTCGCGTGAGCATCTGGAGGTGCTCAGCCGTGAGTTCGGCGGATCCTCGACGCAGAGCCGTGGTCTTAACTTGTTGACAGGCGTCATTCCAAAGGAACGTCTTGCGACCCTAGAGCGCCTCGTGTATCGCACCACCCGTGGCAACTCGGTGATGCAGACGGACGATATAAAAACACCGTTTTACAACACTACGACAAACCAAGCCGTCTACAAGTGCATCTTTGGGATTTACTTCCCAGCACCGCGCTTGCGGGAGACTCTTTCAAAGATTAGTGAAGTGAACGGCGCCACTCTCTACGCCTATGCTGAGAATGAGGAACAGCTGCAGGGCATGCGAGATTCGCTCCAAAATCAAGTGGAGACGGTGACACATACGTTACATCAGTCTGCACTTCGTCAACGTCAGCTTCTGATGGCGCTCGCAGGCAACGTGTATGAATGGCGCCGCGCTGTCGCCGTTGAGAAGGCAGTGTACTCGACGATGAACATGCTGCGTTTCAGCGGCGCAACGGCGGTCGCGAAGGGATGGGCACCAGTGCGCGCGTTAGATGACATACGGGCGGTGCTTCAGGAGGCCGAGCACCTTAGCGGTGCGCAGGTGCTGACGGTTGTGGAGGAGCTCGTGGCGAAAGGGACGCCGCCCACTTATTTCCGCACGAACAAAATCACGAGCTCCTTCCAGGGCATCGTTGACAGCTACGGCATGGCGCGCTACAAGGAGGTCAACCCAGGCGTTTTTACGATCGTCACCTTCCCGTACCTATTCGGCGTCATGTACGGTGATATTGGACATGGCGTCATTTTGACCGTCTTTGCCGCATTTCTCATCTTCATGGAGAAGAGCTGGGAGGGGAAGCCGCTTAATGAGATTTTTGCCATGATCTTTGGGGGCAGATATCTGCTGCTGTTTATGGGTCTTTTCGCCGTGTACCTTGGCTTCCTCTACAACGACATGTTTGGCTTTTCGGTGGAGGTGTTTGCTTCCGGCTACCGCTGGCCGCAGCTGCCACCAAACGGGCCGGAGGGGACCGTCCGCCCTTTATCACCTACTGGTGTGACGCCTGACAGCAGTGTTATTTTCGGCATTGATTCGGCATGGGCAGAAACGGAGAATAAGCTGGAGTTTTACAACTCTATCAAGATGAAGTGTTCTGTAATTATTGGCGTTGTACAGATGATGGCGGGAGTTGTGCTGTCATTAATGAACCATCTTTACTTTGGAGATAAGCTTCAGGTGTGGTTCCGCTTTGTGCCCGAAATTGTGTTTCTCTCGTGCACCTTCGGCTACATGTGTCTCCTCATCGTTGTAAAGTGGTGCATCGCGTGGGAGAACCGCACACACGATGCACCGTCGCTGTTAGAGACCATGACAAATTTCTTTCTTCAGCCTGGAACCGTGACGGTTCCTCTGTACAAGGGACAAGCCGTTATTCAAGTCATCCTGCTCCTCATTGCCTTCGCGATGGTGCCATTGCTTTTATGCGTGATTCCGTACATGGAGAAGAAGCATCATGACGAAAAAATGGCTCGCAAGTCTCTCCTGGATGAGTCGGACGAAGAGGAGGATGATTTCGACTTCAGCGAGGTCATGATCCACCAGGTTATTCATACTATTGAGTATGTCCTCGGTTGTGTTTCCAACACCGCGTCGTACCTGCGTCTGTGGGCGCTTTCTCTCGCCCACTCGCAGCTGTCGGAGGTGTTCTGGAACTTCGCATTCCTCCTGACGGTCGGCCTGGACGGTGGGTTGGGTCTTTTTGTCTTTGTCGGGTTCTGTGTGTGGATGTGCGCGACGCTGGGTGTTCTGTTGGGCATGGAGTCTCTCTCCGCCTTTCTGCACGCCCTTCGTTTGCACTGGGTGGAGTTCAACAACAAGTTTTACGCCGCCGACGGCCACGCCTTTGCCCCGTTCGATGTTGCAGAGGTTCTTAGTAAACTAAATTGAGAGGTGTGGTGTATGTATATATGTAGATATATATATATACGCCATTCCTACGTAGCGTTGGTGCGAAAGAAAAAAAAAAGGATTGCACACGTTAAAAAAAGGCTCTTATAGCACTTCCTCTGCCTTTCCGTTGATGGTGATTTAGAGAGAGAGCCAGAGATATAACGGAAGTGGTTGAGAATCTTTTCTTCGCCGTCGACGTTTGTGTGTCTATGAGCGGTGCGATTGACAGGAGGTGAAGGCTCGTTGTGGATGGGGAGTGCAGTCTCGCCGTGATATATGCACGCGTATGCGCTTTCTCTTTTTCTTCATATTTCTCTCCGCATATCTTTTTTTTTGTTTTGCTTTATTTCAGCTTGACCACTTGCGGGTTGTGTGTGGGTTGTGGCGAGAGTGACGATAGACCGCGACGGTGATGATCCGCCGCGCCCTCTTCAGGGGCTCTCGGCTCAGGGGCCACGGCTCTCTTGCGTTCCAAGGCACGTCAAACCCCGTGGCGAAGTGTCCATTCACCGCTGCATTGGGTGAGCAGAAGCTGGAGTCTGTGGCGACAAGCACGGAGACAGCGGCTTGCCCCGTACTCGGCGTAACCCCTAAGCTGCGGTGCCCGATAGAAACGCAGCAGTGTATCAAGACATTACCAACACAGCAAATAATATACCAACTAGGAAAAATTCGATTATCTGCGTTTGTTACTGCTACATCAGTAGTAGGATACGTAATATGTGGCGGGGCGAGTCCTGTGATAGCATCGGCGGTAACTGTTGGCACTCTCTTACAGTGCTGCTCAGCAAACACGGCAAATCAGGTCATAGAGGTGGAGCATGATAAGAAGATGAAGCGAACGTGCCGTCGGCCCTTGCCAATGGGCTACGTAACACGAACAAAGGCCTCAGCCTTAAGTGGTGCTGAGTTATTCCTTGGCACTGGCATTCTATACCTTGTAAACCCACACGTGGCCGCTCTGGGCGTGTTTAACTGGCTTCTGTACGTTGCTGTGTATACCCCACTTAAACGTGTTTCAGCTGTGAATACGTGGGTAGGCTCTATTGTTGGGGGAATACCCCCTCTGATGGGTGGCATAGCTGCAGTGGATGCCGTGACAGGTCCTGCGTGGCTGTTAGGAGCTCTCCTTGTGGCGTGGCAGATTCCGCACTTCATGGGACTGAGCTTTCATTGCCGTCGCGACTATGAGTCCGCTGGCTACAAAATGCTGGCGTTTTACAACCCGTGGCGTGCATCTTTTTATGCCGTGCTTCTCTCCCTCGCGATGGCTGTCATGACGCTGGCTGGCCCGTCCTTTATCGGTATGCCTGTCGAAGGGTGGTTCTACCCCGCGATGGTTATTGCCAACTTTCTTATGGTATACAAGGCGTGGCTGTTTCATTGTGATCCAAAGTTGCACTGTCGCGGTTGCTTCGTGTTTTCCTACATGTACCTGGCGATTACCCTGGCAGCCTTAATACTGAATCACTTTGAGCCGGTAGAGAGGTTTATCACCACAGTTGAATGCGTCACAGCTCTTCTAAGTAGCGAAGATAAAGAGTCGGTCTCTCTGGGATAGTGGAGTTAGAATGCGAGAGATAACTCAGGACAAGGGGATACACCGCAGAGTAGATGGAGGGAACACAAAGGAACCTAGTTGTGTCTAGCATGTGTTGTAGTATGTCTGGGGACTAATTCAACGTTGATCATTTTTTTTTTCCCCTTAGGTATAGTGATCTCTTGTGGTGGGCGTTAGGGTGGTACGAATGTTTTTTTTTATTTTCACGGAGGCACACAGGTGAGAGCTTATATCCAAACACGATTCATTAGCGAACCTTTGTTGGGTATTGGAGGTATACTTGAGCGTAAAGAGGTATGTGATGGGGGAACTGCGTCCTCATAGTACATAGAGAAACGTAAAACTGCCTGCTCCATGATGGTGATGTGGTGAAAATACATACGGATGCTTTCGCTCCTCACATGGTGTAAAAAAAAAAAAAATCTTCTCGTTCTTTTTTTTTGTTTCGTTATTCGTTATTTTGGGCCCTGGTGCGTATCGTAGTCATGGAATCCATCCCCCCAAAGACAAGTGTACCGGACGAATGGATTCATCCGGCGCTGAGGCAGATGTTGATTCAGCGCGGCCACCCTCACAATTCTTCCAGTCAGCGCATCGCGGTTTTGGAGAAGCAACGCAGTGAAATTGATGATGCACTTCGGGGCATGTACCAGTCACTCGGGGAGAAGAAGAACACACTGCAGGAGATGGATTTGCGTCGACAGCGGATGATGGAGGAGATCGAGTGGGGTGAGGGAAGAATCTCGCTCCTCTCTAGTATTTTGAAGCGTCTTGACGAACAAATTGTTTTGCAGAAAACGTCGGGGACACAAGAGCTGCATGACACGTCGAATGCCGAAGATCATCAGAGCCCTCAATGCCCTCTTAATGTTGTCAGCATCGTCACCAGGGGACAGCTGACACCGTGCTACAGAACCGATGAGGCGACAAGACGTTGTTTTTTCTCCCGGTACGCGCCACTTTTCACCCTCAGTGACTCGCCGCCGATGATGGCACAGAGAGTGACAGAGCCAAACTTCTTTGATGAGGCCTGCCTGATGGAGACCGACACGGATAGCTGCAAGAACCTGGCATGCCCATACTGGCACAAGGATCAGTTAGCACGTGTGAAGCTTGGCGTCCGGCACCTCATTTCCCGTTATGTGCTGTTTACTAAAGGAAACAGCGCTATATGTGACGCTTCAGCCATTTTCGAGAATCTTAGTGCGCTCATTGATGCGGCTTCCAGTCTTGTGGACGCTGTGCGAATACAGCGGGATGCCGTCAATTGTGTTGTATCCCTCGGGTGGGAAAAAATATTTTTGCTGGAGGATGAAGAGGGGGAAAAGGAAGAAGGAAGAAAACAGATCGCCGGGTGGGAGACACCGCTGCTTCCGAGGTTGGACAAGTCGCTACATCACGTGACTTCACTCCTGCGCGACCAGAGTGAAAGCGATATGTGGGCGCATATCATGTGTGCGACCTCAGGACCTCTCGGTGGTGCGACGGAACTCTTCCAGAAGCACTCCGAGTCGTTATCGTGGCGCTGCCTCATGCGGGTCGCCGGTACCACGCCTGATCGTTTGCTCTGGCTTGCGACCCAAGGTGTGGCTCTGTTCCCTACGTCCCCGTCCATTCAGCTCAGCTACGTATTGGCGCTTCTGAGGTCCGGCTGCGCGATGTCTGATTGTGTGGATGCCTGCATACGTGCGGCTCAATCACTCTCTGCACAGGCGGCGACCTTAACGCTCTCTCAGCGTGATGTTCAGTGGAGTGAAACAGCGGCACGGTACAACGCGTATATGATCGCTGTAACGTGTATCCATGTTTCAGAAACGGACGCGAATGCAGCCACAAAGCTCCTCATAGCCGTAACTGATGTTCCAGGCCGTTTCTGTCTCCTGCCGCTGGCACAACAGAACTTGATGCTGATGCTCGTTGCCCTGCAGCAGACGGGGCGGCTGGAGGGGGCCAGCTCCCTCCCACTGGCATCTATTTCCGATGTTGCGTTTGTGCTCAGTGAGCACTTCCCGAGTCGCCCACTTGAGGTATGCAGACAGCTTCTGACAAAGCAGTTAACCCTTCTTCCAAGGTGCAACGATGCAGGCATTGATGTGGAACTCACGGAGTGGATGCGTTCTGCTATTCACCTCTCGCTGATGCGTGCCTTTTCTGTCGATGCGAAATTGGTTGATCAAGTTCTTGTAAAGTCGCCAATGCACTCAGAAACAGGATTAGTTGCGATATGGGACGAATATCTTCGCTTGCTGGGCCAGAGCGATGGTGTGTTGTCTCTTCTCGCGTTGGTGTGGTCGTTACTGGATTCCTGTCAGTCCCCATTGCTGATGGTTCATTTCGTACAGTGCCTTGCGTTCCACGGAGAGGATGTGGAGGCGGTAACAAATGCTTTTATTAAACAATTTGTGGGGATCCATGGGCTTTCAATAGAGAATATACACGAGATGGCGACATGTGATGTGCCTGGCGTTCCTTCAATGGAATGGATTCCTTTTCTTATTCTGTATTCCCGTCGTCTGTGCCCCCGGGCTCAACTCGGGTTTTTACTTGGTGTTCCGATATCCCTGTACTGTGAGGTGGTTGAACTGGTGCTGCTGCTCTGGCTTGAAGCACTCCGTGCATCAATGTTCTTGCAGGAAGACGAACCCTTCCATCGCTGTGTGGCGCATGGTCTTCTGCTGCTACGTGAGCCTTTCCTTCGCACCTTTAGCCCCATCGATTGCGACTTTGATAACATGATATCGTTCGCTCATGTGGCGAGTCTCATGGTGTACAGAGCTGTGCCTGTTATGCTCGGCGCGGCGCACCAGCTCACAGCGCACTACCGCCAGATTGTGTTGTGCGTCAGCGCAGAGCTTCACGTTGTGCACCCGTTCCTGTTGGAAGCAGAGTAGAGTCAAGGGCGAAGAGGTCTTCACTGGCTTTTTGAGATGCACATGGTTGCATCCCTCTTTTTGTTCTTTGGAGTGCCCTTTTTTTTTGTTTTTTTTTTTCTCTTTTGGTACTCACATTCCAATGTCTGTGTGTGCTTTGCTTTTTTTTTGTCGTTGCTCAGGTTGATTTCATGTGAGCCTGCAGCAAATCTTTAACATTTTTTTTTTTTTTGTTTCGTCCTCCAGCTCCTTCTGTGTAGGTGTGCCCCTCCGTGGAATGGATGTGCGTGGGGGCGACAAGTCTTTTCTCGGCCACCCGGGGTTCCATATGCGGGAGCCCGACATCTGCGCCGTCTACCCGACGTGCGCGCTCATATGCTGGGACCCGCCGCGCACCACCAACGAGTTGACAGACACCGACCGCAGGATTCAATGGTCCTACGTCGTCGAGTGGGGCACAGACCACAGCTTGAACAGAACATCCGGCTCGGTAACTACAAGTGCCTGTCATTTCATTATGGAAGTGCACTACCCAAACGAGATCATCAACGTTCGTATCATCGCCCGAGGAAGTGTTCTGAGCGACATTGTTGCATTCAGTTCGGCAGTGTGTAAGATCGATGCCAGCGTAACAATCCCAATGCCATGGCTGCACAGCACCTCCATGCGTTGCCGTTGCATATTTGATGGTCTTCTTTTCTCCGCCAATGGGGCTCAGTGCGTCGAGGCAATCCCTCCTGGGCGTGGTATCATCAAGGCAGAAGTGAGCCACGCTCGTATGCTCGAGTCTAGTTTCGCCTGCATCGTGGTTGAGGTCGTCTACGATGCTCCACCACCACCGATCCCCTCGTCCATTGTGCTCTATTTCGTTATATGCTCCAAGGCACTCGTGAAGCAGCGGGAAAGACTGCGCCACTACAGTATTCAAGAGTTTTTGGAAGAAAAGGAGGCATGCGCGGTATTCTGCGGCATTGGTGAGATGGGCTCGTCTGCTGCATTGGCAGCGCATCTTTTAATTAGCTCCGTTTCAGAGACATCTAGATCCCTACGTAGGCGCATTTTTTGTCTTGCGTATGGGTCGCCACGACGCATGTTTCTTGAGGACTCGCTGATGCTCGTATCTTCCTCGGCTTTTAGCGGCAACTTTTTATACTATACGAGTCTCCTTCTTACAGCTGATCCTTTCTGTGGATATTCGAATGCACTGTTTCCCACGCAGGATGCGAAAGAAGTGGTGAATAGTGATGCTGCTGACTTGCGCTTCAATATGCCGCTTGGTGTGCGGTGCGGGCCCATCCTGGATTTGAATGAGGGCTGCCACTACTTACAGTCACAGTGCTCCCGTTTGGAGCGACTCAGCGAGGAGGAGTGCCATGAGCTCCTCGACGTTTCTGGGCACCTTCGTATTTTGAGCCGCTTGTTGTTACCGGGGGGAGACGCGGTACTTTCCCCCGTGATCACTGCGGTAACGCACACTGTGGAGGATGGTACCATTGTGTCCCTCCGCATCACGGGTACCAACCTGCAGTACAAACCGCAAATCTGCGTCTCATCTCAAAGTGGATGGCCGGCAGCTGCGTCAGTGACGTCTGTGAGTCCCAGGCAGGTAACAGCAACCTTTTCGTTGGTGGAGATGGTTGGTCTTGAGTCATCTGTGCGTCGGAAGCCTTTGCGGCAGCTGCGAGTAGATGTTGCGTTCCTCACCGACATCGGCTACACCTCATATGAAAATCACCCAATCGAGGTTCCCAGTGATGTCACCAAGCTCCTCTTCCTTGGGTGCAGGAGCAAGCTCTCTCACGCGTGGTTATTATCACTGCCGATGAATCTTATCGACAATGCCATTGTAGTAGAACCGCTCTTGACTACGCCAGTGACGAAGGACACTCACAAGCCCAGCTTCACACCTCAAATTTCCACGCAGATTCTCGGGGCGATTGCCACTGCAAGCGAGGTGGCGAGTCATTACGCTACCAAAAAACAGAGTGTGAGCTTGTTCACCTTAGTGGCCAATGTTGCCGCCAGAGTTTCCAATTCTGGCCTTCCAACACAGGCAATGACTCCGATGCCTATACGTGTACCGTTCAAGGGTGAGGCAGAGCTGCTCCATACTACAATGGGGGAGTATGTCAACAGTAAAAAAAGGACCGTGTCAACGCTGCTATCCAAGCTCACGACGTGGAAGCAGCGTCTGCAGCAAGGACTTCCATGGCTGAGTGATTCAAAGTACGGTGGCAAAGTACGCTCGCTCTTGAGTCTCTTTGAAAATGTACCGCCCCCACGCGATACCCCACTCGTTTCACTGGAGCTCTCCCTATTTACTCACATACTGCGTTATCTTCGAAATACGTGTGGGGTAAGCAATTTGCGGCACTTGACAAGCCTTCATCAAAGCATGAGCTTCGAAACATTTTATCAGCATGTGCATCCCTTGTTCCTCGCTTCTGTTCCAGCAATTGAAAGTGCCGCTTCAGATATTCTATTGGAGTCAGCCGCATTGTGGGCGGTTTGCCTCATTTTCCACCTCCGGTGCTGCTATCTGTTTACACACATAGTCGCTGTGACGGGATGCCCCGGCAGTGGGTGCTCAACGATGTGCAATACTATCACGCGCCTGAGCGCCGAGCATAACTACCGCTTCAAATGGAGTCAGCGCGTGCGAAGTGTTGTCATTCGTCGTGCCGCGGAGTGCGAACTCGACGACTTGAAGGAGGTACTCCTCCTTGGACTGAGTGTCACCGTCATCGTCGTTGGCGAGTTTGCCGACATCAAGGGATTTGGATACAAGGCGACGTGGAGCTCCATCAAGCGTTCCATGCGCAGCGCTAAGAATCAGCGACTTGTCGCGTTTCTTTCGAAGGTTGATGAACTAGTGGAACAGTGCAGCAGCAGTAATGCTTCCCTAGTTGACGGGGATGCGGTGCGTATATTGTGTGACACGGCTGAGTCTGCGGCGGTGGCGCCATCGGTAACTGGAGGAGCTGATATGCCGAAACGTATAATTGCGGTTTCATTTGCCCCATCCCTTTCGTTTCTCAAGTCGTCATCGTTTGTTCGGCAGAGCGGCCTGTCCGCGGAGGAGTTTGCGGAAAAACTATTGACCAAATCTTCGTTAGAAGTGCGAAGGATTCTTCTCCGTATTAGAAAGAAGAACTTCTGTTGATACCAGAACACCTGATTTGCTGTGTGTTTGCTTTTGCCCATGTTTTTGTTTGCTGCCCTTGTGATCTTCCCTTTATTCTACCTCGGCGCTAGGTTGAGTACCTCGTCTTTTATTTCATATACTCTGATTTGCTTCTTCCGCTTAATTACGCCTATGTTTACTATTTTTCTTGTTCTACGTTTCCCCTTTACATTTCTCCCTTTTCCTTCTTGATCAGTCTTCGTTCCTTCGAAAGGTAGGGTAACGGTGATGGCATCCCTGGCCATTGAAGCTCTCGAACTCGAGGTGCTGCACAGTCCGGGATGTGTCAAGGTTTGGCTCCAGCTCATTAAAGCTGTTCAGGCAACAGACTTCGAAAGCGCAACGGCTAAGGCCAACGCCATAAACATTCTCTATGAGCGCGCCATCCGTGCAAACGGATTTTCTTACAAATTGTGGATGAGCTATATTGTGTACCGGCGAGACCACACAAGGATCTTTTCCTCAATATTTGAGTGGTTTAGAGCAGTGCGGGACATCTACGATAGAGCTGTCGTGAATTTGCCTATGATGCCGCTGCTTTGGATTTCTTTTATTCAGTTCGTTATGGATGCATCTGTGCCCCCACGTATAACGCTTGTACGACACACAATTTCTCGTGCACTCGAGGCTCTTCCTGTAACTCAACATTATCGTGTGTGGAAGCTTGCGAAGCAGTGGGTTCTCCGATCTTATGTGCCAACCGAAACAGCTCAATTTTTCTGGCGGCTGTTTCTTTTGTTTGATCCACGAGCGGAAAACCAGCGAGACTACTTTGTCATGCTGTGGGAGAAGGGAAGCACGAGTGAGTTCCTGGTGGAGTGTGCGGTCTTTCTCCTTGACGGAAATCCTCATGAAAACTTCCTGGCCGATACGGCTTTCTGGGAGATGATTCGTGTGGCCTTTGAAACCAAAGATTTGCACTTTACTGGTGACTTTGTACTTCTGGAGAAGATGTTAGGCTTGGCGGTGACGCACTGTGCCTCACCAGCAGAGTTCCAGATTTCATACGCCGTGTTTCTGACAGGCCAGGGGAAATTCTCCGTGGCTCGAGAGACACTTTGGAAGGTACTGGAGGATGCCGATAACCCGTCGGTCTTCCTCAAGGCGTTCAACGCAGCTGTTACCTTTGAGGACCAGATAGTGGAATCTTTGGCAATGGATCCCTCCATTCAGGCACTGAATGGTGCAGCGTATCAATGTGTGTGTGAGAAGCTTTGCGGAGATGCGGGTGATCCGCTGAAACATCTACTCCACCTCACACAACAGTACCCACTGCTGTTAAATCAACTACAACTTCGGGAAGACAGATACAATACTGCCATTTGGCTGAAACGTGCAGAACTTCTTCGTGAGATGGTCTCTGATGGCAGGGCTTCGCATAGTGATGTGATTGCACTCTATCGACAGGCGATTACACAGTGCACATCAGGCCTCCAAGCAATAGATGCAGGGGTGGCACAACTCTGTGAATCTCACGCATGCTACCTCTGGGAAAATGGCTATAGAACAGATGCTGTTGCGGTAGTGAAGGATGGCGCGTGGTATGTTGACTTTTCTTCTTCCACTAGTAACGTACTCTTGTTGGGGTTGCTCTTGGAGTTTGCGTTGTTGAGAGGAAATTCAACAGAGTTCTTAGAAGACCTTTTGCGGAAGCTTCAGATCGTCAATGGTTCTGAGAGGAATGCCAGCAGCATCCGAACCAAGGGTCTAATAAAGAGCGTGGTGGTGCCTCACTTGAAGAGGGATCCGCGTGCATGGATTCTAGCCCTTGATGTTGCGTTTCATCGCTCATCCGAAAGAGTTGGGCGGGTCATTGACTTGTTTAGTGCTTCTTGTGGTTACACAGCGGAGGGCGCTTGCTATGTTGCTGCACGCCTCTGGCATGGTGGAAACAAGACCCAGGCTTTTCAAGAGTTTGAGCGAGCTCTTGTATCGTTTAAGGAATTCCCGTTGGCATTGCTCTACATTCTGGAGCAATATTTGAGTTGTCTGTGTATTTCGTTCGGGGAGCGTCTGCCACTGCACCGGCTTCGCGAACTTACACGGTTAGGATTTGAAGTGGCTCCAGCTACCATGCCGTCGTGCCCGGTTGCGTCAGTTGAATTTCTTTTGAATTGCTCTGCTTTGGAGTCTCGTTTGGGCCTCTCGGGTAATGCTGTTAGCATTGCGCAAGAGTCTCTCCACCTGGCGCTGAGGCACTGTAGTGAGAGTGATGGTGATGGCGACTCATTTATAATGGGCCTTGTTGACACTGTGCTTGATATCACCTTCACACTCCAAGGGAGTCAGCTGGTACGCAAGTGCTGCATCAAACTTCTGGAACAGCGGCAGTTGACTCCTCAATCTATTCAACGTGTGGCGCTGTGGTGGGCGGCAGTAGAAAAACGTACTGGAAACATAGATAAGGCCCATACTGTGATGGATGCTTGTTGCAAATCGCAGGACCCCAGCAGCAGCCATGGCTCTATCTTTTGGAGTCTGTGGGAGTCGATTTGCACCACTGTGGCTCAATTTGAAGGGGTAAATAAGAGGAGGCAGCAGGTCACGCTGAAGTACGCTGGGAATACCGCAACTGCCCCCGCTTCGGCTCCTG
>NW_008825799.1:0-1872 GCF_000691245.1 Trypanosoma grayi | reverse complement strand
GGGGGGGGGGGAGTGGAAGGGAAGAGACTCACACAGAAGCAGGTTAATTGGAATCACAATGCGTTTTTAATTCCGCACCGTGTTTTCGTGATATAGGCGCGGCGATTGTTCTCTTTTATGTTTTCTCCTCCCGCTCTTCTGCAGAATTCCGCTTCCCCCCATTTTGTTTTCTTGCAACTTTTTCCCCTTTTCATGTCGTGTATGGTCATCTGAAGATGAAGGGACGGCTGACTCTACTGTGCGTCATCGTGGTTGCATGTATACTAGTGCTGGTGCTAACAGATGGCGATGATGTCGCCCCAACGCGTGAGCAATCGTTGCGTCACACAGTTGTGGATTGTGCACTCAGCAGATTCGCCATGAAGATTAAATTTCTTGACGTGGTGTCAAGTATATGTGGTAAGAAGTGCACAGCGCCATCGAAGCCGTTATTCTGTGATCGCGAACGTTTCCTCCAGACGCATGGAAGCCCCCGTTTCGATTTCTCCCACATTCCCAGAGATGCGTTGCGCAGAAATGGGGAGAGAGTGGATGTGATTTACTCCGCTATTGGGGAGCGTTTCTACGGCGCTGGGGGCCAGTCGTACGTTTTTGATTCTATCCGGCAGTGGCGCCTTTTTCACTCGTCTGATGAGTCACGGGTTTTTCTCGTAATGGACGACGCGCGCATGTTGGACCCCCAGACAGTGATATATCAGCGTGACCTTGATATAACACTGGTTGCAAAAAGTAGTGTAGAAAGTCCGCGACTGGAGCGATATCGGCGACTATTTTACATACAAGGCTTCATGCACCCAGGCGGGAATCGCTCTACGGGAAATAAACATTTTAATCAGCTCGTGACGGAGCGTTTTTTCGCCGTTGCCGCTGTTATGAATCGATTTGGGCTACGCCATGTCCTTCACGTGGAGAACGATAATATGATTTACGCCAATATGAGAAGAATCGTCACGGCGATAGCTAGGTGTGGGTACGACATAGCATCGACTGCGCCTTCAGCTGATATATTTGTGCCTGGAGTCGTTTACATTAGGGACGCGGCGTCGATTGAGCGGTTTGTTGACTATCTCAACGACTTTTTGGACTGCGGGAAGAGTTTCGGTCTTGCCGTGGGACGCCAGGTCACTGGAAAGAAGGATCCCTACGCCAACGACATGACGTACCTGATGAATTACTATCAGCTTTTTGGGTCGGCATATGTGGGGGAACTTCCGGCTTGGCTGCATGTGGAGGGGGAAAACTGTGTTGTGGAGAGCTCAAAGCAACTTGGGATCCCACCTTTTCTCTTCGACTCGGCATCGTTTGGGCAGTGGTACAGCTTTGCCGCCCTATACGGGACTTCTGTGCCCCCCTCAAAAGTTGTAAAGGTAGTGAAGAGACGTTACTTGGACATCACGCCTCCGCCGGAGATATCATGGGTATATGAGGACGGAAAGAAGATACCTCTATGGAAGGGATTCCGCCTAGTCTCTTTACATATACATGCGAAAAACCTACACAATTTCACATCTCAGTGAGATTGGCATTCAAGGGCAACGCTGCTGATGCGTTGCCAGTTGTGCTCTTGCGTACGTACCGCAGTGCATCGAATGTCACTCACAAAACTCGATGAGCATTCATACAAGGAGACAGCTGTCAGTAGTTTGCTCGCAAATTTTTTTTTTAATACTCTTCACCCCACACTACGTTTCTCTGACTGCGGACAACCACGGTGGCGCAGCTCGACGAAAAAGAAAAAAAAACGGAATCATAACAAGCGAGCTTGACGCGTTGCTTGCGGCAGTCAGTGAGCCTATTGTGTTGTCCGCTGTTGTATTCCACGCCGTCCGTGACAAGAAGATTTGCAATGCGCCTCTCCCAACAGAACAGCCC